>NC_058119.1:31005000-31102500 GCF_914725855.1 Thunnus albacares
GCAAAGAGGCAGAGGAGAAAACACCAAAATCAACTGGGGCAGTGTGTTTTATTTGAGGTGCATGAGGCCAAACTGAAGGGGCATGGTCCTCATAGCCCCCGTGAAATTCCTACCCTGTTTAGTAGGTATGTGTAATTAAAACATGTTATTGGTGGCAGTAATCATTCCTCCTGTCCATACGGACTGTGAAGTGATCTCTTCCTAACACAGCTACACTGGAGGAAATGAGTTCATTAGTTCAGCTGAAGCTAATATGAGGCTTTGACAGTCTGGTAGACGCCTACTTGATTTGTCTGACTCAAAGTTACAGACTATTTAGTACAAAATTCCCTCTTTGAGTTACGATCCCTCCACTGCAGCTCAGCAAGGAAACACTGAAGAAACACAAATATACTTGATATGTGTGGATTTTGAATTCCTGAAAACATTCGACAGATTTGTGCTCAGGCAAATCCTGAAAATGTATGAACCAAACATTTGAAACTTCAGTGAAGGATTTGAATTGAATATAGAGCTGGTCGATTTTATCAATTAATTTGAATTTATGGTTTAGGACGATGCTTAAGACAGCAGCAGCCCTAACACACCTCCTAAAAAGCAGGAAACATTAGAGGAATCATTTACCCAAACTATGAGAAGAAGGGCTGGAAAACTGCTGTCACACCGATTTCATGTCTACATTGCTTTGTACGGTAAAGCAAGCAGGCGCCGACAGACTTCATGGTGCATTAAAGTGCACCTTGTAAATATGAAATCTGTACTCAAATGGCCATGAAGGTTGTTTAAAACGGGAAAATTTATTTTTTTTCTTACTTTCCTTTGTTGAAATAAATACATCTGTCATTACTTTATTGTTCTTTCACTACAGCAGTTTTTAATAATCACATAGCAAAGCAACACCAATCGCCCATTCAGTGCTATAGATTCCAATCTTCATATTCCATAAAATAATCAAATCAAATTGTTAGCAGCAGTGTTATCAGCAAACCCCTGCATATTCTTGTACAATGAGTCTCAAGGTATCTCTGTGATGATTTTCCATGTTGCTTTATTACAGCATTTTAATGATTAGAAGCTAAAATCATAACAATATCACATTCATTTCTACACAGGCAGATTTTAAAAATTCTATAAAAAATTGTTATAAGCAAACTCAATACAATGTTGTTGATAATCATTTTTATTGTTAAAATAAAAAAAAGAATAATTCCTTTGTCTTTTGTAGTTTGTTTTTAAGAAAAACTAAATTTAAATCATAAATTGGGTGTGGTGTGAAAAAATCGTAGATTTTATTTTTTGGCCATATCGCCCAGCCCTAATTGAATATATAGAAAAAAAACTATCAAAGCTACAGCCAGTGAACTGACCTCAGAGTCTCCAGTTTACAGTTTGGACTCTCCAGTCCAGCACACAGAAGCTTCATCTTTGAGCCGTCGTTCAGGTCGTTCGAGCTCACATCCAGATCTCTCAGATGGGAGGGGTTGGACTTCAGAGCTGAGACCACAACTTCACAGTGAGTCTCTGAGAGTTCACAGTCAGACAGTCTGTAATGACACATATATGACATCATATGTTATCATGAAAGAGGAAACTTTATATTTACTTCATACATTTGATGATGAAACAGTTTGACTTTCCCTATTTTGATTAACATTTGCTCTTCACATCAGTGGTTAAGTTAATCTCTTTTTAATTAAAAAAAAATTCTGGGGCATTTTATTCCTTTAATGGAAAGCCAAAGTTGAGTGATAACAGGAAACAAGAGGAGAGAGAGAAACAGGAAATGACATTGTGGTTATATGACATGCATCTTAACCAGTAGGCTACCAGAGCACTCCTAGTTTAGTTTATTGAAATATGGTGACAATCTGTAGAGCCCCAGAGGCAGCGCTGCTGTTCTGTCCAGTAAAAACCTGAAGCTTTACATTCAAACTGTGTTGCAGCTACAATTATTAGATTTCATCTGTGAGACCAACATTTATCTTCCAAAAGGAATTATATCATATATCAAAATGCTGCAGAGACATTAGAGCCAGCAGTGAATCAGCAAAGAGCTGCAGATCAGTTCATGGATCATGTTCTCATGATGACATGTTGACCGGCCGATCATCTCAGGAGTCGGGCTGCTAGCAGCTGAGATCACCGGCTGGTCCCGGCTAGCGGCTCTCATGGGCGACTCCTCACATCTCCGAAAACATCACAACAGATTTACAACCAGATGTTATTTGGATAAATTGATCACATATTGGGAATCTAAATGGTTACTTTCTCACCTGAAAAAATATTATAACTTAATAAAGTGACATATTAACCATCCTACAGTGAAAATTGCAGCTTTTAGCCTGGTTCATCTCCTCCACTGTGCAGTCTGAAGAGACGCAATGCATTGTGGGGCAGTTGAGTACGTCCAGTAAGCTCACGCCGCATACTCAGAAATTCCTGCTAATGTAGTTTACATCCGGGTATTTCTCACGTACACAAAGTCCACAAACTATGCAGCTGGAACGCACTAAATACTCAATTTGACGTCATACTTTGTATGAATAGTACGTTTGTCTGCGATTACAAACACAGCACATCACTTTGTCAGCCATACTGTTTGTAGTTTTCCTTTGTCCACCGCCATTTTGAATCCAAGCAACCATTTTGCTTTTGCCTGTTTCCTCCACACACACACACACACACACACACACACACACACACACACACACACTCACACACACACACACACACACACACACCTGTATAAAGTACCTTTTAGTTAATTACATATTGTGTGTTTTTACTCCCTTTTGTTATCTTTGTAAATAAATGCTTTTAAATGCAGTCTGCCGAGGCTTGCCCAACCGGCTTGTTTTTAGTTTTGGGAGCTAACTAATGCTAAGGGACCTGCAGAAACCGGGTGAAGACGAGCTACAATACTGTAGCTAACTAGCCAGTGGAGGCTATTTATATGCTCTCACCACCAACCGGGAGGAAATCACGGCCATCGTCCAAATCTTACTGACAATACTGAACCCTTGAAAACAAAATCTTAACTTTCATCAATAATGTCACAAGATCAGCCTTCTATCACCTCAAAAATATCTCATAAATCAGAGTATTTCTCTCAAGTTCAGACACTGAAAAACTAGTACATGCATTTGTCACAAGCAGACTCAACTATTGCAATGGTCTCTTTTCTGGACTCCCTGAAAACTGTTAAGTGACTGCAGCTTATACAGAACGCTGCTGCACATATTTTACCAGGACTAAGAAAAGTGAACACATCACACCTGTTCTTAAATCTTTGCACTGGCTTCCAGTAAATGCTGGGATTGATTTTAAAGTCCTCCCACTTGTCTACATGGTGCTGAATGGCTTCAAATGATATTAAGGAACTGCTTGTGCCTTACGAACCAACAAGAAGCCTCAGATCATCAGCCAGTGGTCTCCTTGTTGCCCCCTGTGTGCTCTAAAGCAGAAGAAGCTGTGAGAAGCTTATGTCTTTACAATTGTATTGCTCTTGCCCTTGTGGAGCATATTATGTTGTTTTCTGTATGAAATGTGCTCTATAAATAAATTTGACTTGACTTAATATAACTATTAATTATTTCTGGTAGCCAAATTTAATATAAATGTCCCACAAAAAATGTTTCCCATGTGAGGAAATGACCTACAACAACCAACTGAAATATCAACATTATTTGCACTCACAACATTTGAAACAGCTCAAGAACATCTGTGACTAAATATAACTGACATGTTATTTCTGCTATAAACAAGTAGAGAAATATTTTAACGATAATAAGAATTTTATATAATTTATATTTGAAGAATTTAACTCTACACTGATTTATAATGTTAATCACATCTGGACTTACCGAGCCTTTCTGCAGTTCCTCACAGCTGGGATCAGTCTCAGTCGTCCTTCCCATGATGTGTTGTACTTGTCAAGGTCCAACTCATCCAAAACCTCCTCTGACATCTGCAGCATGTAGGCCAGAGCTGAGCAGTGGATCTCAGAGAGTTCCTTCTCTGATCTGTTCTCTGACTTCAGGAACTCTTGGATCTCCTGATCTACTGAGCGGTCGTTCATCTCCATCAGACAGTGGAAGATGTTGATGCTTCTGTCAGGAGAGATACCACCGTCATCACCATCATCACCATCACCATCATCATCATCATCATCATCGTCGTCACTATCATCATCATCCTCGTCCTCAGTGTTCATCTTCTTCAGGTTGTTGATAATTCTCTGGATGATTTCTGGTCTGTTCTCTGTCTGACCCAGCAGGCCTCTTAAGAGACTCTGGTTGGACTCCAGAGAGAGGCCATGAAGGAAACGAACAAACAGGTCCAGGTGACCATTTTTACTTCTGAGAGATTTCTCCATGGCTGCCATCAGGAAGTCATCCAGAGATGAGTAACTGTGTTGTTTTCCCAGGAAGTCCTCCAGTACCTTTGTCTTCCTGCTGGTGTAACAGTGGTACATGTAGACTGCAGCCAGAAACTCCTGAACGCTCAGATGAACAAAGCAGTAGACTGTTTCCTTGAAGATCACACTCTCTCTTTTGAAGATCTCTGTACAAACTCCTGATAACACCGAGGCCTCTGTGACATCAAGACCACAGTGCTCCAGGTCTTTCTGGTAGAACATGATGTTTCCTTTCTCCAGTTGTTCAAACGCCAGCCTCCCCAGCTTCAGAAGAGCTTCCCCGTCAGCCTCCATCAGTTCCTGTGGTCTCATCTCATGTCCCTCATCATACTTGTGCTTCTTCCTCTTTGTCTGAACCAGCAGGAAGAGTGAGTACAGGTTAGTCAGGGTCTTGGGCAGCTCTCCTCTCTGGTCTGTAGTCCACATCTGCTCCAGAACTGTAGCAGTGATCCAGCAGAAGACCGGGATGAGACACATGATGTGGAGGCTCCCGGATGTCTTGATGTGTGAGATGATTCTGCTGGACAGCTCTTCATCACTAAATCTCCTCCTGAAGTACTTCTCCTTCTGGACGTCAGTGAAGCCTCGTACTTCTGTTACCCTGTCGACACATGTAGGAGGGATCTGATTGGCTGCTGCAGGTCGGGAAGTTATCCAGACGAGAGCCAAAGGAAGCAGATTCCCCTTGAAGAGGTTTGTCAACAGCACGTTGACTGATGACTTCTGTGTGACATCAGACACGAGCTTCCTGTTGTTGAAATCCAGTGAAAGTCTGCTTTCATCCAGGCCGTCAAAGATGAACAAAACTTTCCAGTCATCGAGCTTCTCTGCTGTGACCTTCTGTAATGTTGGATGGAATTCATGGATCAGCATGAGGAGACTGTACTGCTCATCTTTGATCAAGTTCAGCTCCCTAAACGAAAGCAGAATCACCAGACTGACATCTTGGTTTTCCGAGCCCTCTGCCCAGTCCAGAGTGAACTTCTGCACTGAGAAGGTTTTTCCAACGCCAGCGACACCGTTAGTCAGAACGACTCTGATGTATTTCTTTTTGTCAGGTAAGGGTTTAAAGATGTCGTGACACTTGATTGGAGTGTCATGGTGGGTCTTCATCTTGGAAGCTGTTTCAAGCTGCCTCACCTCATGTTGGGTATTAACCTCTTCACTCTTTCCCTCTGTGATGTAGAGCTCAGTGAAGATACTGTTGAGGAGGGTTTCACTTCCTCCTTCATCAGTTCCTTCAGTCACATGTTGACATTTCTTTATCAGAGTGATCTTATATGTATTTAAAACCTTCTGCAGACCACCATCTGCTGAAAGATAAGAAAAATATAGATCTGAACATCTATCAGTTTGTTTACATGCACTTGCATAACCAGGTTACTCAGAGAAACCAGGTTACATGGGTTATCGGAGAACACGTTAACATGCACAGTAGTAACCTGGTTACTGCAAATCTGTGAACAAGCAACAAATCAGTGATCAGATTTCTCCTCTACACTGACCTTATTCTCAAAGCATGACTTTCTTATTTTATCTGTATTAATGATAGAAGACGTTGTTAGTCCTGACTTTTTGTTCAGTTTTGCTCTGTGTGTCTGAATCAGAACTTTTTCTCACAACATGAATGTGTCTGAATTCAACAAACGGTAAAATATAAAGTGGTGGAAACCAACTTATTTACACTTCTAGAGGTTACTTTGTGTTAGATCCAGTTTTAGTCGGACTTTAAATACAAGGATAAATCTCTGTGTAAAACTAACTTTCCCTGTCTACAGTCTTTTGTTAAGTACATGTTATGTTCATATATGGCAGAGAAACTAACAGGGCCGGACTGGGAAAATCATTCAGGCTGGGAAATATAGTGTGAAATATAGTCCCAGTCAAGACACTTTTTAAGCGGAGGGTCTGAGGGTCCCCACTAGAAATATTTTAGTTACAAATACTTGATTTCCTGCATTCTGGTGAATTTTAGTGCATGTGAATAACAAACTAATGAGCCAACATCTGCTTAGTATAATGTACTGTTATGAACCTCAAATAAAACCAAAGGTGCATATCAATAAGGAGGGAGACGACACAAGGACTAACTTTTGACCAATAGTTATTAAATAGTAAATAACTAAATAAACAACTAATATACTAACAAATAGAAAATGTCTTGTACCTGCAGGTTGCTCTGAAGTAGTGGGCTTCTGCACTACTGTGGCACCAGTGCTACTCTCTCCACCTTCAAAAAGCAAAAAGCAAAAGCACAGCACAGCATATCTTTAATGTACCAATATAATACAGTTAACAACTGCACAATACCCTCCTCAGTTTACTGATATACACTAACAGTTACCCATCATAGGTTAAAAAAGCCCTTTAACCAACACAAACATTAAATAACACAGATCTTTAAGTTTCAACTAATTACAGCAGCCTGAATAGTGACAGAAGATGTTGTGAGCTCAAAGTATGAACTCACTGACTGATTTTCACCAAAATGCATTAATTTTCAAATAATATCGACCACATTAACTAGACTAGATATGCCAATTATGCCATCAATGTTTTTGAGGAAATTATAAAGGGAACAACCACTTTTATTATTGATCGTCCAGTTTCTTGGCAGCTTTAACATTGACAGGAGACCATGATGACGCATCGGTAACATTAGCTACGTTAGCTAGCTAGTAAATGTTAGCTAGCTAGTAAATGTTAGCTAGCTAGCTTGTTTATTTACTGACTAACATGGCGGCATTTAGCTGCATCTCCTGCAAGCGCCGTCCATCTTGCTGCTCAGTCATTTAGCCTCTAAATGTATTTACTGCCAAACGAAACCTCTCTCTCTCTCTCTCTATCTCTCTCTCTCTCTCTCTCTCTCTCCCTGTCTCTGTCTCTCTCTCCTTCTCTCTCTCTCTCTCTGGCAGGCCATTTAGCAGTCCAGGCCACCGGGAAAAGTCCTGGTGCTCCGAGTTGCCAGTCCGGGCCTGGAAATTGACTTTCTCCAGCAGAAATCTACCTGAGGAAATCAGGTTCCCCATTACAGTAACCAGTAACGGTTACTCTGTAGGACCACCCGTCAGAGTTACGTCACTGCCCACCTGACAAGAGTTCATTCATGTTCTCCACAGTTAGACCCACAATCTTTCAATAATCCAGTGACGACCCCCCAAATTAGTGTGAAACCAGCTTCCAGGAAGTACTGTATGTCTCAGAACCGCCAGTATTTGTTGGTCAGTGGAGGTGATATCACCAGGGCATCGGTTTGCATAGTTATATCTGAATTGTCATATGATCCTTTAGTCTGACTTCATGTGTATCTGTCCCATTACTGTTGAACTCATGCAATTAAGGCACTATGTGTTAAAAGGTCTATATCTCCCACACAGTTCTTTCTATGTTGACATAAACCTAGTCAAACTAAAGCTGAGACTTTAATGTAGTTTCAATTATTTTATTTTATATTGAATGTGCTGAAGCACAGAGCCTGACGAACTAAAAAAAAATGTGGAACTATCCAAATACTGTCTGTACTGTTTCTAAAATTATGAAAAATATAAAGAAACAGGTTGTTTCTGTTGTTTCTGTTTTCTGACTGACCTTCTGCTCCTGAGCTGATGTTTGTCAACTTCTCCACCAGATCGTTCCTGCCGATGTTCTTTAAAATATTCTTGATCACTTCCACAGCTTCAGAAAGTTTATAATTCTGCACCATCAGATCCACTGTGTCTGGCATATCTGCTTTCGACAGCTTGTTCTCTTTGATGGGTGGGATGTCGCCCACCTTCTCATACTTCTTCAGGTGCCACTTGAACATCTTGAAATCATCATCATTTAAATCCTCCAGAATGTTTAGAAGGTCCTTCTCCGTCATCTTGGCTCTCTGGTAAAATCAGAGAACATTGATAAGAGAACAGTTGTGTTTCTGTCTGTCTGCCAGTAGAAACTCATTCTGTGTTTCTACTGGATCTGACTGGTTTGACAAAAAGGCCAGTTTGGCCGCAGTCGTGTGTCAGAAAGACTCAAGAGGATCTTCAGTAAAAACGTCTCACCACACGTCTACTCAGTAGCTGTTCTGGAGCTTTCTATCGGATTGAGTTTTCTCAGTTGTCATGGAAATGTACGTGTTAAAATTGACATTTTCTGGCTTAAATGTTGAGAATAAAAGTTCAACCTTAAACATTAGTTGACAAAAAAATCTCACCACAAGGTCCAGTTAGTCTTCTGCTGTCACAACTCACCTGTTTGTTGTGGTTCAGTGAACTCTGGTGTGTTTACGTGCGTTGGTTGGTTCATTAACGCTGGTGTGGAAGCTGTCAACCGACAGCGCCTGAAAACGAGGGTCTAGTCTCAAAGTGAACTCTGTATGTTTTTTATTCTGTGAAAGCAAAAAGGACAAACCACTGGATTTTTAATAGTATGGTACATATGTGATTTAGTCATAAATTAAAATTAAACTACTGTTAAATCCACCTGCTGAACGCAAAACTGTCAATGAAGTGATCTTATAAGTGATCTGTTAGCTCAGCGGTTCAACAATAAAAAGTGAAACACAGTGACTATCCTCCTGTAATATCACACTTTTTCATCCTGTTTCATCCTCCCTGTCTGTCTCTAGTTATGATAAATCACGTTCTAGTCCTAATGATGCTGATAGTAAGTTATTTCTCTTTGAGCTCTTTGTGACACCAGAGAAGATCAACAATCTCTGCAGGTTCAGTCTGTGAGTTTGATGATTGTATGAGGAGTTTTCAGAGCTCAACACCTTTTGGAACATTTTCTGTTCTAGAAACACAGTTTAGGTGTCAGTGTTGGGGAAACTACTTTAAAACTCTAGTTTACCAAACTAATACTTCACCATGAAAATAGTTCAACTACATTTTAACTGCTGTCAGAAACACTCAGCTTGTCAAACTAAAACTACTTTCAAAAAGTAGTTCAACTACATCCAAACTACATCACAGGAAATGATCACAATCTGAGTCTGTAATCTCATATTGTTACACAGAGGTATAACTGAACTGACACTGAGTAAAGTGTAGGTGTGTTTGATTTAGGGACCAGGGCAGGCCAATCCTCACTTAGGCAGCCTGAGGATGTGTTTTAAGGAGACGATTGGGAGCAATTGTTGAGGTGGAATCAGGAAAATGCTAAATTTCCAAGGAATTTCATACTATTCAATTACAGACATCTTGGTCACAAACTACAGGTGATTTTAATCAAATAGCAGGTGATTGCTATGACAGACTGTGTCCAATGAGCTGTGGCTTTGTGCCATATTGTACAGCAAAAAACATCATGAGAATACTATGAATATGTGGTTTGTAATTAACTACCTAAACTACATGAACCATAGTAGTTAACTACTGAAATAGTTAAACTACCACCCAACTACTGCAGATTGTAGTTAACTAGTAATTGAACTACATGTAGTTAACTACTCTCCAACACTGTTAGGTGTTTGTGTCAGAACTGGACCTTTTGTTTCTAACTGTTAATGCTGAACCACCTTAAAGCCTTCATCATTTCAGGTGACATCGTGCCTTTACAGCATTTTCACAAACAAATGTTTAAATACAAAAAAAACAATGTACACACTATGAATATGTGGTCTGTGCTTCTTTTTATCTACAGCTGAAAACATGTGAGAGCAAAGAGATTTGAACTTCTACATGTGTAAACTCTGTGAATGAATATGAGACACATCCTGAACATTTATCTCCTGTAAACTCACAATGTGTTTGTAGAGTCTGATGCCTGCATGTAGTTTGTATCATTTACAGGCATTTTATGAGCTGCAGCTTTGTTAAACACATCAGCTGCCACTTTATATTTAGACGACTAAACCTGCTGCAGAAGATCTTCAGACTCTCACTAATAACTGATGGAGATGGTTGTAGTAGAGTGTGGGTTTGTTTTTAAATGACATTTCAACACTGAATCATCTTCAGGTCAGTTTACAGTAGAAACAGTCTCTTACTTTGTGTCTGAGGGTCCAGGTTCATTACTGAAGTCTGGAGGATCAACTTTAGACCAGTCAGATATCAGAGACTCTGCTCCGTCCTCATCTTCTGGAGTCTGAGAGGTAAACCAGTAACACTGGAGACACACACACATACACAGTATAATAAACCCAGTCCTTCCTCTCAACTTAGTAGCTTCTTATTAGTTTACATGACTTTAACTACAACCATGTCACAAAGATAAACTTTGACTCTGGTTTAAATCCAACAAACAGACTTCAGATAAACATCTGTGTGGTTCTTAACTGTGACTTCTCTCTATTTTAACTGCAGCAGTGAGTCACGTTACATCACTGTGAGGACGCAGAAACCGAAGACGTCGACACTGTGATCTCACAGTTTAATCAACTAAACGATTAATCAGTAAAATAATCAGCAGGTTGATCAATAATTAATCTCTAATATTAACACTCACCCTGCCTCAGACTGTTTCCTCCTTCTGCTCTGTCGACTTTAAAATGGAGTCTGTACGGACTTTCACCTTTACTGCCTACCTGTTAACTCCTCCCCCTTCTTCTTTACTGGAAGTTGCGTGTGTGTGTGTGTGTGTGTGTGTGTGTGTGTGTGTGTGTGTGTGTGTCAGCAAGCATAAAGTACAAGTACCTTAAAACTGTACCTGAGTTCAGTATTTGAGGAAATGTACTTAGTTACTTTCCATCACTGTCTTTGACACACCTTAATATGTGTGGAAATGTTAAACATCATTAAATGCACTGGTGCCAGAATACGGGGGACAGTGAGACTTTTTGTCCTCCCACTTTCAGGTGTTTTGGTGATAAAGTGGAAACGTCCAAGCCAGACATTCACAATGATACTGTCTAAGTCTACTCTAAGATGTTGGATCTTTAAATCAATCATAATCAGAAGACAGGAGACTGTGAGTAGCCCATGATGGCTGCCAGTTCAGACCAGTTTAAATAATATGACCACCAAATACTTACTATGGGTATATATAGTAACTATTAATGAAACAATATACTTTTATTTTGCAGTAAAATCATCAAATGTAAAAGGTGGCTCATGTTACCCCGTTCTCCCCGACTGTCTAATTGATGATTAGAACCAATCACAAACTTTATTGACTATTTCCAAGTTGCTTTTGTAAATCCCTTTTAAATTGTATAATTAGTTATTAATTAATGAAATGCTTTACTACTATTTCCGTGACCCTTGTGGTCCTTCATAATCTATATGTGCAATAAAATCTAATGTTTTTGCTGCTCATGGCAGTTATGACAATCATTTTTTATGCTTGTGTGTTTGGCAGGCAAGTTTCACCCTCACTCCAGAGATTTATATATCTTCTACTTCATTGTATGAATTTGAATAAGAACAAGTGGAGAAATGGGTCTATACTTGAGCTCCTAGCAGCCATGTTGGTCCAGCACTGCAGCAGCTCATAACAGGCAAACTTACCTCTCTCAAGTGCACAGCTATGGAAGGCTTGTATTGTCACCCGAGGATGAAAAAATAACGATACAGTAATGTAATAATATACATAGTATATCTTTAATTACATAATAATAAGGTATGCAGGTAATAGTTACAGACTAGTTGCTCTATAAGTTCATGGTAACAACAGGGGGCATAAAAAATGATCGTCATAACTGACATGAGCAAAGGGCAAAAACAGATTTTATTGCACATATAAATATGTACTGGTTCATACGGACATCTTGGTCACAAACTACAGGTGATTTTAATCAAATAGCAGGTGATTGCTATGACAGACTGTGTCCAATGAGCTGTGGCTTTGTGCCATATTGTACAGCAAAAAACATCATGAGAATACTATGAATATGTGTTTTGTAATTAACTACCTAAACTACATGAACCATAGTAGTTAACTACTGAAATAGTTAAACTACCACCCAACTACTGCAGATTGTAGTTAAACTAGTAATTGAACTACATGTAGTTAACTACTCCCCAACACCGTTAGGTGTTTGTGTCAGAACTGGACCTTTTGTTTCTAACTGTTAATGCTGAACCACCTTAAAGCCTTCATCATTTCAGGTGACATCACACCTTTACAGCATTTTCACAAACAAATGTTTAAATACCAAAAAAAAAAAAAAATGTACACACCATGAATATGTGGTCTGTGCTTCTTTTTATCTACAGCTGAAAACATGTGAGAGCAAAGAGATTTGAACTTCTACATGTGTAAACTCTGTGAATGAATATGAGACACATCCTGAACATTTATCTCCTGTAAACTCACAATGTGTTTGTAGAGTCTGATGCCTGCATGTAGTTTGTATCATTTACAGACATTTTATGAGCTGCAGCTTTGTTAAACACATCAGCTGCCACTTTATATTTAGATGACTAAACCTGCTGCAGAAGATCTTCAGACTTTCACTAATAACTGATGGAGATGGTTGTAGTAGAGTGTGGGTTTGTTTTTAAATGACATTTCAACACTGAATCATCTTCAGGTCAGTTTACAGTAGAAACAGTCTCTTACTTTGTGTCTGAGGGTCCAGGTTCATTACTGAAGTCTGGAGGATCAACTTTAGACCAGTCAGATATCGGAGACTCTGCTCCTTCCTCATCTTCTGGAGTGTGAGAGGTAAACCAGTAACACTGGAGACACACACACATACACAGTATAATAAACCCAGTCCTTCCTCTCAACTTAGTAGCTTCTTATTAGTTTACATGACTTTAACTACAACCATGTCACAAAGATAAACTTTGACTCTGGTTTAAATCCAACAAACAGACTTCAGATAAACATCTGTGTGGTTCTTAACTGTGACTTCTCTCTATTTTAACTGCAGCAGTGAGTCACGTTACATCACTGTGAGGACGCAGAAACCGAAGACGTCGACACTGTGATCTCACAGTTTAATCAACTAAACAATTAATCAGTAAAATAATCAGCAGGTTGATCAATAATTAATCTCTAATATTAACACTCACCCTGCCTCAGACTGTTTCCTCCTTCTGCTCTGTCGACTTTAAAATGGAGTCTGTACGGACTTTCACCTTTACTGCCTACCTGTTAACTCCTCCCCCTTCTTCTTTACTGGAAGTTGCATGTGTGTGTGTGTGTGTGTGTGTGTGTGTGTGTGTGTGTGTGTCAGCAAGCATAAAGTACAAGTACCTTAAAACTGTACCTGAGTTCAGTATTTGAGGAAATGTACTTAGTTACTTTCCATCACTGTCTTTGACACACCTTAATATGTGTGGAAATGTTAAACATCATTAAATGCACTGGTGCCAGAATACGGGGGACAGTGAGACTTTTTGTCCTCCCACTTTCAGGTGTTTTGGTGATAAAGTGGAAACGTCCAAGCCAGACATTCACAATGATACTGTCTAAGTCTACTCTAAGATGTTGGATCTTTAAATCAATCATAATCAGAAGACAGGAGACTGTGAGTAGCCCATGATGGCTGCCAGTTCAGACCAGTTTAAATAATATGACCACCAAATACTTACTATGGGTATATATAGTAACTATTAATGAAACAATATACTTTTATTTTGCAGTAAAATCATCAAATGTAAAAGGTGGCTCATGTTACCCCGTTCTCCCCGACTGTCTAATTGATGATTAGAACCAATCACAAACTTTATTGACTATTTCCAAGTTGCTTTTGTAAATCCCTTTTAAATTGTATAATTAGTTATTAATTAATGAAATGCTTTACTACTATTTCCGTGACCCTTGTGGTCCTTCATAATCTATATGTGCAATAAAATCTAATGTTTTTGCTGCTCATGGCAGTTATGACAATCATTTTTTATGCTTGTGTGTTTGGCAGGCAAGTTTCACCCTCACTCCAGAGATTTATATATCTTCTACTTCATTGTATGAATTTGAATAAGAACAAGTGGAGAAATGGGTCTATACTTGAGCTCCTAGCAGCCATGTTGGTCCAGCACTGCAGCAGCTCATAACAGGCAAACTTACCTCTCTCAAGTGCACAGCTATGGAAGGCTTGTATTGTCACCCGAGGATGAAAAAATAACGATACAGTAATGTAATAATATACATAGTATATCTTTAATTACACAATAATAAGGTATGCAGGTAATAGTTACAGACTAGTTACTCTATAAGTTCATGGTAACAACAGGGGGCATAAAAAATGATCGTCATAACTGACATGAGCAAAGGGCAAAAACAGATTTTATTGCACATATAAATATGTACTGGTTCATACGGACATCTTGGTCACAAACTACAGGTGATTTTAATCAAATAGCAGGTGATTGCTATGACAGACTGTGTCCAATGAGCTGTGGCTTTGTGCCATATTGTACAGCAAAAAACATCATGAGAATACTATGAATATGTGTTTTGTAATTAACTACCTAAACTACATGAACCATAGTAGTTAACTACTGAAATAGTTAAACTACCACCCAACTACTGCAGATTGTAGTTAAACTAGTAATTGAACTACATGTAGTTAACTACTCCCCAACACCGTTAGGTGTTTGTGTCAGAACTGGACCTTTTGTTTCTAACTGTTAATGCTGAACCACCTTAAAGCCTTCATCATTTCAGGTGACATCACACCTTTACAGCATTTTCACAAACAAATGTTTAAATACCAAAAAAAAAAAAAAATGTACACACCATGAATATGTGGTCTGTGCTTCTTTTTATCTACAGCTGAAAACATGTGAGAGCAAAGAGATTTGAACTTCTACATGTGTAAACTCTGTGAATGAATATGAGACACATCCTGAACATTTATCTCCTGTAAACTCACAATGTGTTTGTAGAGTCTGATGCCTGCATGTAGTTTGTATCATTTACAGACATTTTATGAGCTGCAGCTTTGTTAAACACATCAGCTGCCACTTTATATTTAGACGACTAAACCTGCTGCAGAAGATCTTCAGACTTTCACTAATAACTGATGGAGATGGTTGTAGTAGAGTGTGGGTTTGTTTTTAAATGACATTTCAACACTGAATCATCTTCAGGTCAGTTTACAGTAGAAACAGTCTCTTACTTTGTGTCTGAGGGTCCAGGTTCATTACTGAAGTCTGGAGGATCAACTTTAGACCAGTCAGATATCGGAGACTCTGCTCCTTCCTCATCTTCTGGAGTGTGAGAGGTAAACCAGTAACACTGGAGACACACACACATACACAGTATAATAAACCCAGTCCTTCCTCTCAACTTAGTAGCTTCTTATTAGTTTACATGACTTTAACTACAACCATGTCACAAAGATAAACTTTGACTCTGGTTTAAATCCAACAAACAGACTTCAGATAAACATCTGTGTGGTTCTTAACTGTGACTTCTCTCTATTTTAACTGCAGCAGTGAGTCACGTTACATCACTGTGAGGACGCAGAAACCGAAGACGTCGACACTGTGATCTCACAGTTTAATCAACTAAACAATTAATCAGTAAAATAATCAGCAGGTTGATCAATAATTAATCTCTAATATTAACACTCACCCTGCCTCAGACTGTTTCCTCCTTCTGCTCTGTCGACTTTAAAATGGAGTCTGTACGGACTTTCACCTTTACTGCCTACCTGTTAACTCCTCCCCCTTCTTCTTTACTGGAAGTTGCGTGTGTGTGTGTGTGTGTGTGTGTGTGTGTGTGTGTGTGTGTGTCAGCAAGCATAAAGTACAAGTACCTTAAAACTGTACCTGAGTTCAGTATTTGAGGAAATGTACTTAGTTACTTTCCATCACTGTCTTTGACACACCTTAATATGTGTGGAAATGTTAAACATCATTAAATGCACTGGTGCCAGAATACGGGGGACAGTGAGACTTTTTGTCCTCCCACTTTCAGGTGTTTTGGTGATAAAGTGGAAACGTCCAAGCCAGACATTCACAATGATACTGTCTAAGTCTACTCTAAGATGTTGGATCTTTAAATCAATCATAATCAGAAGACAGGAGACTGTGAGTAGCCCATGATGGCTGCCAGTTCAGACCAGTTTAAATAATATGACCACCAAATACTTACTATGGGTATATATAGTAACTATTAATGAAACAATATACTTTTATTTTGCAGTAAAATCATCAAATGTAAAAGGTGGCTCATGTTACCCCCGTTCTCCCCAACTGTCTAATTGATGATTAGAACCAATCACAAACTTTATTGACTATTTCCAAGTTGCTTTTGTAAATCCCTTTTAAATTGTATAATTAGTTATTAATTAATGAAATGCTTTACTACTATTTCCGTGACCCTTGTGGTCCTTCATAATCTATATGTGCAATAAAATCTAATGTTTTTGCTGCTCATGGCAGTTATGACAATCATTTTTTATGCTTGTGTGTTTGGCAGGCAAGTTTCACCCTCACTCCAGAGATTTATATATCTTCTACTTCATTGTATGAATTTGAATAAGAACAAGTGGAGAAATGGGTCTATACTTGAGCTCCTAGCAGCCATGTTGGTCCAGCACTGCAGCAGCTCATAACAGGCAAACTTACCTGTCTCAAGTGCACAGCTATGGAAGGCTTGTATTGTCACCCAAGGATGAAAAAATAACGATACAGTAATGTAATAATATACATAGTATATCTTTAATTACACAATAATAAGGTATGCAGGTAATAGTTACAGACTACTTGCTCTATAAGTTCATGGTAACAACAGGGGGCATAAAAAATGATTGTCATAACTGACATGAGCAAAGGGCAAAAACAGATTTTATTGCACATATAAATATGTACTGGTTCATACGGAGTAGGGCTGTTAGTAAGATGTAGTTTATTTCAAGAATATAAGATTGAAATGATTGAAAACGTTGATTGAAAACCTTTCATTGTTTTATTATATTCTCCTGTTACCTTCCACCTGAGGATTCTCCATGAGGACGAGATGCATCATCTTTTTTTGTCAGTTGTTAAGTCAGATCTGTCAGTTTTCTGAAGTGGATGTAATCTATATATGCAGGGATTGAAATGCTAGAATTGGTAATATGGAAGATTTTATCCCTTCTATTGATTCAATCCCCCGGCAAGTTGCAATTGATGATTATGTTAATAAACACAGAGAAACCTTTCTGGAGTTTTTAAGAGATTCCAGAATGTGTGCACTTAATGGAAGGCTCAATACTTTATGTGATGACTTTACATCAGTGGCTCCAAAGGGTAAAGCTGTGGTCGATTACATTGTAGCTCCATCTGAATATCTAGAAAACTGCCTAGAATTGAAGGTATTGCTTGTTTCGCAGGTGGTAGAGGATAGAGCTGTAGTTAATTTGATCAGAGATTATTGTCGATTACCAGATCACTCATTGCTGTGGATGAAGTTTAATGCTGGTTATAAAACGTCCCAGTCTCAAGAAGTATCTGCTCCAGCTAAACAAATTAAAAAGCGAGTGAAAGGAACAGTGTCTGATACTTTTTTAAAGTCAGATGTAGGACGTACGGCTATGCTGAAACTTATTGAGAGATTACAAACTTTTAACAAAACGCAAGATGAGTTGGATAAATGGTACGATGAGTTTTGTATATTAATACGATCAGAGCTGAATGATAATGTGGATACCGGTAAACTTCAATTTAGAAAATCAAAACAAAATAAACCCTGCTGCAATAAGGAGTTGGGTGATTTATGGTCGGATATGCGTAGCGCTGAACATCTTTTAAGAAAGCAGCATAAAACAATTTACAAACATAAGCAATATATTATTGATAAAAAACTAAGGCTGTAACACTCACCCTGCCTCAGACTGTTTCCTCCTTCTGCTCTGTGACTTTAAAATGGAGTCTGACTGAATACTTTCACTTTGTGAGCGTGTGTGTGTGTGTGTGTGTGTGTTTTCTAGAGCCATTGTTGTATTGTGAAGTACTATGTGTCCAGCTGTGGTAATTCTCTTTTTTTGCAGTAGGTCGTATGTGGAGTATGGGTAAGGTACAAATAGGTACAAATAGGTACAAATAGGTGAGGCAGTAATCATAGAGCAGTTTTGCTTGTCACCATTTAAAGTCGCTCTGAGCTTCTAGAATCACTTACAGCTTAAAGTGCGAGTGTTGAATTTAATTTAAGAGCTTTGTGAAAAGTTTGTGTGTGTGTGTGTGTGTGTGTGTGTGTGTACCAGGTATTAACTCATGTTGTGAGGACATAAATCTGTTTAAACAGACACATGTGGGGACTCGCCTCCCTTTTGGGAACAGCTTTTGGACTTTTTCTCTAATCTTTGATTTTTGCTGAAATATTGGATCATTTGAACATTTATTGAAATGAAAGCATGTGAGAAGTTTAGAGGGAAAAATCACTATTTGGTGGAGCTGTTAACAACTCATAGACATGTGAAATGTGACCCCGACTACACACTGCTTTTTGTAAGACGTCAAAAGACAAAAAGGTTGGAAACCACTGGTTTCATCTTTAACAATGTGTTGTATTTTAAAAGCTTGTTATATTATCCATTGTGTCAAATCTTCATCTGAAAAGTAACTAAAGCTGTCAAATAAATGTAGTGGAGTAGAAAGTACAATATTTCCCTCTGAAATGTAGAAAGTAGCATCACATGGAAATACTCAAGTAAAGTACAAGTACCTCTAAACTGTAGTTAACTACAATACTGCAGTAAATGTACTTAGTTACTTTCATCACTGTCTTTGACACACCTTAATATGTGTGAAAATGTTAAACATCGTTAAACATCAAATGTCTGTCCGTCACTGACAGTGAATGAAGACGCTGAGTCGTCGGTTTGTACGAAGCTGTAAACAGTTTTATTATTGTGACATCAGAGCAGCAGAACAAACCAACATTCATCAGAAACACACTGCTGAACAAACACCTGTCTGTGTAGAAGTCACTTGGTGTGTTAAGGTTTTGTGTCGCTCTGTTCTCGTCTATGTACAGGTGCTACATCAAACCATGCAGAGCATGTGATTGGCTGCCAGACATCAGGTGATCTGACAACCCAGAGAAGTGCAGTGCAGAGAAATAAACCAGGAACATTCAGACCAAACCAAAAGAAAAAAAATCATTTAAAAGGTGAACAGGAAGTGTGGGTGTTTGTGGGAGGGGTCACATCTCAGTCTCAGCCAATAAGCTCTCACCTAGACCTGATGTCAGCAAGACCATCTGGGGGCTGGAGTCTGTAGGGTTAAAGAACGACACGTTTAGAAAAGGACCAGACCGCCATGTCCCAACGTTTCTGAAACCAGTAAATACAAATCCTGCTGATCATTTTCCAAATCATCAATCACTTTTTAGATTGATTTCCTTCCAGGCAGCCATTTTGTTTCTATGAAAATCAACCAGCAGAGAAATAATCCATCACAGCAAATGTTAAGTCATGTTTATTTAAGAAATAGTTTGAAAAGTTCAGCACAACCCCCCATAAAAACACAACGTAACGTTTTTACATTCCTGTTTTTGTATGAGGCTAGCAGTTTCCCTGTTTCAGTCTTTATGCTAAGCTAAGCTAACTGGCTTCAGCTGCATATTCATCAATCTGAACATCTAACTCTCCGTCAGACAGAGAATAAGAAGAGTTCCCAAAATGTGAAACTGTTCCTTTGAAGGAAATCAATCTAACAGCTGATTTGGAAAATGTTATAAATACAGTATATACATCATTTCTAGTACTTTAGCTAAACACGTGTGTTCATTCATTCAAAGAAACTCTGTTAGAAGTGTCCTCATAATGTCTGAAGTTCATGTTTTCATCAGCTGAAAGAATTTTCTAAAGGACCGGTCACATCAGAACTTCATCTTTCTGAAATATTTGGTTATTGAAGCTCGATGAAGACGTGATTATTCTTCATGCTAGTTGGTGAACTGCAGCTGGTGAGCTAACCATGTTAGGGAAACGTGGTGGTGCTAGTCAGTCACAATAGGTTAGCTTGGTCGCTAACAGGTCAATATTGAACAGACATATCAGCATCATGTCCTCCTGTCTGCTAACTGTGTATAAACAGTCTCTGAACAGTTTTTACTCTGACAGCTTCAATAAAACTGGATGTTAGCAACACAGCTAATAAGCTACGATGGCTTCCTCCATTTAGGACTCTCCGGCTCTCCGTCTGCTCACAGGTCAGCTCTGTCAGGACGGCTTGTTATTGATCACCAAAGCTGAAATTGATGTGAAAAATTCACTTGGATTTACTTTGCAAGTGAATCCAGTGAAGTTAATGGATTTCACAGTTTTCAATGCTGGTGTGACCGAACCTTAAAGGAGAATACAGTCAGATCTGTAATCAGAACCAGAACAACTGAGCTTCAGACCACACAGCTGCGTGGAACCACAGAGGAAGAAACTATCTTTAATGGGAGAATTAATTAATATTGTTTGAATATTGATTATTAGGATTACTGAATATTCTTTCTTAACTGGGATTAGATTAAAACCAGTTTAACCAAATTCACATTTAGTCCACTATTATACAGAACACAAAACCTCCTACTGTCACTGAACACCACAGAGAGGACAGAACCGGGCTCATACTGGGTCAATTGGGACCGCCAGGGCTAATACTGGGTTTAACTGGGGCAGAACCAGGATAATACTGGGCTTAACTGGGACTGGTTGAAGGAGGGACAGATGTTAGGGGGGCCGGTCTGTAGAGAGGACGGGGATGAGGTGAAGTGTTCAGCCCTTACTGCTGTGGGGGAGCCAGGCGGGGGGCTGGTACTTGTTCCTGATTGGTTGGTACTTGTCTCTCATTGGGTGATACTTGTCTCTGATTGGCAGCAGGGCGCTGCTGGAGGCGGGGCCTGGCTGGAGGGGCGGGGCCTCTCTGTCGTCTTCGTCCTCTGCTTCAGACAGCAGGTCGCAGATCTGCTGCTGCAGCTCAGGACTGATGTCGTTCTCCGACAGAACCAGAACCCGCAGGCTGGTCGGGTAGTTCTCCACCATGTCCAAGAACACCTGCAGACAGAGACGGTGTAAGGTAAGGTCAGAGTAAAGAGGACTGTGGTCTAATGTTAGTTTTTGGGGACTTGTTGTGTAAATTTGGATCTTCTGAGCTGTGATAAATATAAGAACATGAGTGTTTGAGCTCAGTGTTGAAGGAAGTTCAGATCAACGTCTCCCCCTGCTGGACAAACACAGGAACACCTGAGAGACTGAAGACTTCCTGAAAAAAAGGCTTATCAGCACTGATATGAAGGCTGAATCCTAATGTCCATCCTCCGGACTGAGCCTGAGACTGAGGGGATGAAATGTGCTACGAGACGGGACCTCATCTTCCATCTTTGTCAGTGTTTTTCTGAACTGATCTTAATGGTTTTGATGTGCAGCTCTGCTGCTTTACACTGCTAACATTAATCTATATTCACATTCAATCCTCACTGAGGACCTTTACATTGTAGACAGACAAAAACAAACTTTGCCCGTCTAGTTTAGCAGATAAACAAATATTAACAAATCCACGTTATTAAGCCTACAGGACTATTATTCTATGTGTACATTATACCTCACTACATCAATTAACTTGTACAATAAAAATGAAAAAATAATAATATGATTAATATGATATGATTCATATTATTATGATTGTTTATTAATTACTAATTAAATGTAATCACTTCCATTTTGCTGTGGATTATGGGTAATTTTCTCAGCAAAGTCCACAGAAAGTCCTCTTGAGGTTCCTGGTGGACTTGATGAATTGTGGATTTGGACAGAACTTGACACTTGCAGACTTCCCAGGAACAAAGTCTGTAAGTCAGTTGTCAGTCTGCGGACAGTTGGATTCAGCTGAACTATGATGCAATGAAGAAAACATAGAAGAAATGTGATTGGCCAACCTGTGCTGACTGGTTGGTGAGTCCGGTACCCTCCAGGTCCAGTGCCTCCAGGGTTCTACTGGACGCCACGGCAACCGCCAGCATCCCTGCAATCTGATCACCTGGAGACAGAACCAGAACCAGAACCCTCAGAAACATCATCAAGACATTCAGAGCTCCTTTCTAGACATTTACATACATAATATATATTATATATATATATATATATATATATATACATATATAAATATAATGGATCCCCATTAGCCACTAACAAGGTAGCAGCTACTCTTCCTGGGGTCCACACAAGTAAATATGACATTATAATAACAATAATGTACTAAAATCCAAGGCGAAAGGGAACAAAAAACAAGGAAGTAGCTGTTGGTACCAATTCCTCCATGTCAATAGTCTGTTTATTGTTGCATGTGCATTGATTGATTGATTGATTGCACAAAATCACGTGATCAAATTCAAATTGCTTCAAAACAGAGAAACGTTTTTGCCTGCTGGTGATACACTAATCCTTCCCATGGTTTGGGTTAAAATGTGGTAAAAATATCCTGTTTAACGGCACTAAAATGCCCAACGGGATGGTAAAAAATTTCCATTAGTCGTCTACAAGAGGTTCAACAATAAATTCTGGAAACTCATTTCATACCAACAGAACAAACTACCATCAGCACGGCAAACCAGTCCAGACCAACTGCTTGTGTACTAGTAATTATTGCATCCTAGCGGGTGCCAAAAAACAAACAAAACCAACAAACAAACAAAAACACAGAACAATGAATCAACAACAATAAAACTACTAATAACAATAACAACAATTTGCCAAACTATAATTAAATATTGAGTAAAAACATTTGATACAGCTCAAAAATAACAGCATATATAGTGACTACGAATAAAATGATTAATAATAACTACTATAACTATAACTATTACTAATTTTTCCAATAAAACTGTCAAGCAGTGTCTCCAGTCGGAGCGTCTGCAGCTTTTCTGTTTTTATATCATAAACTCAGTTTCTTTTTACACTTCATTGTTCACACACACAAAACATGTTTTTGTCATTTATGAGGACATCAGATCGACTCCTTCCTGTGGAGTTTCTGGCCTCTGGTAGTGATGGAGCAGGTTTTTAATGAGCGAGTCCCTGTTTTGTTTGACCCTTGCATGTGCATGAGGATGTGCGTGCACGCAGATGACGTGATACACTTCCTTCCTATCCTTCTAAGAGCTTCACACTATTCCACTGATCTACAGAAGGCTGTAATGGCAGAGAAGAAGAAGACTGCACACTCGTAATCACGGATGTAAACAATGCAGAATTTAAAATACTTTAAAAAAAATGTTTTGCAAATGTTTTATGAGCACAGAAATGGATTCAACACATTTGTTAGATTACAAGGAAACACACGATGACTTTTGCTGAGTAACAATGAATGTCAATATAATTTTTGTTTGTTTACAAGAAAACACCAGAGGGCACCTTTAACCATTATTATTGCATAACCCACCTCCTAATCTTAACCCTGAGGGACATGATTTTTGTACCCAAATGAGATGTCAGCTCCCATAATTTACTATATTTTAACTAGGGATGCATGATATTGGATTTTTTGCAGATATCTGATATGCCGATATTTCCAACTCCTTGTGGCCGATATTTTTTTCCAGCTGGCTGAGGAGACTATTATGCATGCAAGCATAGATTGTACTAAGTATGATCAAGAAAGACAATATATGAAGGAAGAACTGAGGAAGACTGGATTCAGGAGCTCAGCATTAAAACTTTAATGAACCTGCCGAGTGGGAGCAGAAGCAGAGTTTTCATTGAGTTTATTAGACAGACAGGATTAATGTGTAAGATTTAATCTCTGGTCCTGAAGGTGGCGGTAATGCACCTAATACGCTGGTTGCCAACCGCCGTTATAAACCAAAAAGAAGAAGTCCCCCCCCCCCCAAAGGGTGAAACAGTCCGTGGAGGGAAACCCAGTCAGGCGGCAGAGGAGATGGCGACACATCGTCCTCTCATAATCGGCAGAAATGTTCATCCGGGCCGATGCCGATATTTAATTTTAGAGCTTATATCGGCCGATACCGATGACGTGCCGATAATATTGTGCATCCCTAATTTTAACCTCAACTACAGTATTGTTTATCTTTATTTATTATTAACTTTATTTGATTTTAAATATCTTTGATTTGTCTCTATGTTTTTAATGTTCCTATTTCTTGCATCTTCTTTTTGTTTTTTTGTGAAGCACATTGAGCCTCATGCAGGAACATTTTCTTCTCCTAAACGTCTCTGACTTTCCTCTGTGAGGTTTGTTCCTTCAAGTTTTTCCGACAAACTCTCTGAACGTGTTAAATCTCTGGTTTCAGCCTGATGAAGGTCACCTGTTCATGAGGAGCTGAAAGTACCTGAGATTTCATCATTAGCATCATCGACTCCCCTAAAATGTCTGATTTTAGCCAGTTGTAAAGCTTACAGTGATTAAAATCAGAGACCAGCAGACACATTGATTGGTGTCAGTCATCATATTAGAGGAGCTGAAACTATTAGAAAACATGAATCCATCAGAGCAGCGCTGTGAAATAAGAAAATAGAGGAAACGCTTTGACATGAAGTTAGATGCTAAAAAACATCTTTCTAAAGCAAAGCGCTCCATAACTCATATGATGTGAGAGGCGTCATGTGATGTCACAGAGATATTAGAGGAGAGAATATTACAGCCTTCAGTAGCTGATGTTACTGTCAGCTGCAACACAACATGATGCTGGACAGCTGTTTACTACTGACAGAAACATCTGCACATCAGGAAACTGGAAGCCAGTTTGTTTCAGTTTTCTATTTTATTAGGGCTGCAACTAAAAATTAGTTTCATTATTGATCAATCAATTAATCATTTAGTCTATGAAATGTCAGATAATTGTGAAAAAAAGCCTCTTATAATCCCTCACAACTCAAAGAGACGTCTCCAAATGTCTTATTTTACTGATCAAGAGTCCACAGCCCGAAGATATTCAGTTTACTGTCATGTATGACACAGAAAAGCTTCAAATCTTCACATTTGAGAAGCCAAAACCAGCAATTTCTTTGGGCATTTTTACTTAAAGAATTACTGAAATGATTAATCGATTATCAAAATTGTTGATGATTAATTTTCTGTCGATTTATTCATCACCTAATTGTTGTATCTCTACATTTTATTTTCACATTTAAACTGTAAATTCGTTCATATGAAGACTTTATGATTTCAGGTCAGATTATGAGTGTTTGTCTATTTATGACTCGAACGACACGACTGGACTCGTCAGTTTCATTTGTACCTTTTATAAAATTCAGAGAAACTTGCTAAATATCACAAATTGTCTGAAATCAATCAAACGTTTAGAACAAATCTGTGCGAGAGTGGTGAATTCCATCTTTTTGTAAGAAATGTGCTACATATATTAAATTATTATTATGTAATTGCGTGACACTTTTTTGTTCCCATGATGTCAGTAATATAATGTAATCTGATTACCCAGCGGGTTGTAGTCCAGGTTGAGCACTCGGAGCTGCGAGCTGTGAGCCACAGCGATGGCGAGTCGAGCCCAGCCTTTGGAGCTGATTCCTGGGTTAGCGCTCAGCGTCAGCTCCCTCAGACCTGCACACAACCGAACACACACCATGACAGAAATACACTCATAGACAGAAATACACTCATAGACAAAACCTCCAGCTGGACTCCTGAGAATCACAGCACTGAGGCAAATTACAATGGAGTGGACAAAGATCACAACCCGGATTTAATTAGATGAAAAGTACGATTCAAGAAGTGCAACTTACGGAGAAAGTGACTCACAAAACGAGGAACACCGAAGATGTGTTTGAAGAAAGGTGGGAAATTATAACTACATCATCAGAATGTATCAGAAGGTTATTTACCAGCTTGTCCTTTCTCTTCCAATAGACGGATGACCATGTTACTGAATATCTGACTATATTAATAATATTACTTCCTGTAATTAGTATGTATGTATGCATGCACACACACCCAAACACACACACATGCATATACTGTATATGTGTGTTTGAACGTATATGTATGGGTAAGATATGTATGTGAATTTCTTTAATCTACATAAATTTGTACTGTATCCAACTTGACTGTCATGTTTCATGTTTTTTTGTTGTGTTTTTTGAGTTCAGCTCTTTTGTTTTTCAGTCCTTTAAAATTTTGATTATAAATTTTCCTTATCATGAATTATAAATTTGGAAACAGTAAAGCTTAATATGTGAAAATAATTTTAAAAAACTAAAGTATGAAATATATCCCAGGACATTTTCTACAGAGACAAACAAGAGATTTCATGACTTACTTTTATTATTAAATCCAGATCCCTCTATTTAGGAACAACACAATTTACTTTAATCACAGATAGGTCAGTTTAAGTTTTCCACATGCAGAAAACATTTTCCTTATTGAGAGTTCAGCTGCTTTTAGGACATCAGGCTCAAAATAATTTGGAGATAAATCACTGTTTTCTAGGCCTTTTAGGTCTAATTTGTGATTTTCCGTCAGCAGAAGCATTAATGCTTTGTCCTTGTTATGTTGATCTGAAATGATGGAGTTAAATCCTCCAGCATGTGGACTGATGAATTCAGGTTATTTGAGCCTGAAATAACAGAGTCTCAAGAGACCAAACGTCCTCAGAGCTTTATTGAATATCTGTCTGCTTCCTCCAAACTGCTGCTGATCTGCAGCTTTACTGTGTTTCACACTCAGCTGATTCACCAGGTCTGTAAATAGAAACTCATCTGCAAATCTGCCATTTATTTTATTAAACTGTATTTAATGTGTGTGCGACATTTAAGTCGAAACTGATTTGCCTATTCGGACCTAAGAGGACCCCACCTGTTAATGTTTTACATTAACTCTAAGACCATTTCACAACTGTCCTTCATGTCAGTTACTGGGGTGGTATCAGGAGGTCACTATGGTGTTACTAGATGTTTCCATGTGGTTGCTAAAGTGTGTCCAACAGTTGCTAGGGTGTTTCGGGAGGTCACTATGACATTACTAGATTGTTTACTTGTGGTTGCTAAGGTGTTTCCGACAGTTGCTAAGGTGTTCCGGAACTATGGTCACTATGGTGTTACTAGATGTTTCCATGTGGTTGCTAAGGTGTGTCCGACAGTTGCTAGGGTGTTCTGGGAGGTCACCATGGTGTTACTAGATTTTCCATGTGGTTGCTAAGGTGTGTCCGACAGTTGCTAAGGTGTTCCGGGAGGTCACTATGGTGTTACTAGATGTTTTCATGTGGTTGCTAAAGTGTGTCCAACAGTTGCTAGGGTGTTTCGGGAGGTCACTATGACATTACTAGATTGTTTACTTGTGGTTGCTAAGGTGTTTCCGACAGTTGCTAAGGTGTTCCGGGAGGTCACTATGGTGTTACTAGATGTTTCCATGTGGTTGCTAAGGTGTGTCCGACAGTTGCTAGGGTGTTCTGGGAGGTCACCATGGTGTTACTAGATGTTTCCATGTGGTTGCTAAGGTGTGTCCGACAGTTGCTAGGGTGGTGTCAGGTGGTTTCTGTGCTGTTGTGGGTGGTTGCTAAGGTGTTTCTAAGTGGTTGCTAGACTGTTGCTAAGTGGTTGCTATGGTGTTGCTGAGTGGTTGCTAGGGTGTTGCTAAGTGTTTGCTTGGATATTACTAAGTGGTTGCTAGGATGCTGCTAAGTGGTTGCTATGGCGTTGCTGAGTGGTTGCTAGGTGTTGCTAAGTGTTTGCTGGGATGTTGCTAAGTGGTTGCTAGGGTGTTCCACATAATTGTCCCTCATTCCAGTTATAACCCAGACCCAGTAAACCAGCTGTGGGCTGTTTTTTCTGGTGTGAATTGATCAGTTTTACATTGCTGTCTTATTGATAAGTTTGATTTATTGATCGTCATTTTCGATTGATCATCAAAACACATGACCTAACACACATTTTTTTAATCAATTGAGAAAAGGTTTATATTTACTGTTACAAAGTCGTGATCAAGTTTATGTTTAAATATTAATCCAACAACATTTAGAGGTCAAATCTGAAGCCTTTGTGTTCTCAGTGTTCTCAGTGTTCTGCTCAGTGTTCTCAGTGTTCTGCTCAATGTTCTCAGTGTTCTGCTCAATGTTCTCAGTGTTCTCAGTGTTCTGCTCACTGTTCTCAGTGTTCTGCTCACCGTTCTCAGTGTTCTGCTCACTGTTCTCAGTGTTCTGCTCAGTGTTCTCAGTGTTCTCAGTGTTCTCAGTGTTCTGCTCAGTGTTCTCAGTGTTCTGCTCAATGTTCTCAGTGTTCTCAGTGTTCTGCTCACTGTTCTCAGTGTTCTGCTCACCGTTCTCAGTGTTCTGCTCACTGTTCTCAGTGTTCTGCTCACCGTTCTCAGTGTTGTTCTCAGTGTTCTGCTCAGTGTGCTCACTGTTCTCAGTGTTGTTCTCAGTGTTCTGTTCAGTGTTCTCACTGTTCTCAGTGTTGTTCTCAGTGTTCTCAGTGCTCTCAGTGTTCTCAGTGTTGTTCTCAGTGTTCTGCTCACTGTTCTCAGTGTTCTCAGTGTTCTGCTCACCGTTCTCACTGTTCTCAGTGTTGTTCTCAGTGTTGTTCTCAGTGTTCTGCTCAGTGTTCTCAGTGTTCTGCTCAGTGTTCTCAGTGTTCTCAGTGTTCTGCTCACTGTTCTCAGTGTTCTCAGTGTTCTGCTCACTGTTCTCAGTGTTCTGCTCACCGTTCTCAGTGTTCTCAGTGTTGTTCTCAGTGTTCTGCTCAGTGTGCTCATTGTTCTCAGTGTTGTTCTCAGTGTTCTGTTCAGTGTTCTCACTGTTCTCAGTGTTGTTCTCGGTGTTGTTCTCAGTGTTGTTCTCAGTGTTCTCAGTGTTCAGCTCACTGTTCTCAGTGTTCTCAGTGCTCTCAGTGTTCTCAGTGTTCTCAGTGTTCTGCTCACTGTTCTCAGTGTTCTCAGTGTTCTGCTCACTGTTCTCAGTGTTCTGCTCACCGTTCTCAGTGTTCTCAGTGTTGTTCTCAGTGTTCTGCTCAGTGTGCTCATTGTTCTCAGTGTTGTTCTCAGTGTTCTGTTCAGTGTTCTCACTGTTCTCAGTGTTGTTCTCAGTGTTGTTCTCAGTGTTCAGCTCACTGTTCTCAGTGTTCTCAGTGCTCTCAGTGTTCTCAGTGTTGTTCTCAGTGTTCTGCTCACTGTTCTCAGTGTTCTCAGTGTTCTGCTCACCGTTCTCAGTGTTCTCAGTGCTCTCAGTGTTCTCAGTGTTGTTCTCAGTGTTCTGCTCAGTGTTCTCACTGTTCTCAGTGTTGTTCTCAGTGTTCAGCTCACTGTTCTCAGTGTTCTCAGTGCTCTCAGTGTTCTCAGTGTTGTTCTCAGTGTTCTGCTCACTGTTCTCAGTGTTCTCAGTGTTCTGCTCACCGTTCTCAGTGTTCTCAGTGCTCTCAGTGTTCTCAGTGTTGTTCTCAGTGTTCTGCTCAGTGTTCTCACTGTTCTCAGTGTTGTTCTCAGTGTTGTTCTCAGTGTTCTCAGTGTTCTCAGTGTTCTGCTCAGTGTTCTGCTCACTTTTCTCAGTGTTCTCAGTGCTCTCAGTGTTCTCAGTGTTCTCAGTGTTGTTCTCAGTGTTCTGCTCAGTGTTGTTCTCAGTGTTCTCAGTGTTCTGCTCACTGTTCTCAGTGTTCTCAGTGCTCTCACTGTTCTCACTGTTCTCAGTGTTGTTCTCAGTGTTGTTCTCAGTGGTGCTCTCACTATTCTCAGTGTTCTCAGTGTTGTTCTCAGTGTTCTCAGTGTTCTCAGTGTTCTGCTCACTGTTCTCAGTGTTCTCAGTGTTCTCAGTGTTGTTCTCAGTGTTGTTCTCAGTGTTGTTCTCAGTGTTCTCTTCAGGTGTTTGTTACCTGACTTGGCTCCGTCAGGTGGCAGCATCCCACAGATCAGACGCAGCGCTTCGTCTCCCAGCATGCAGTCTCCCAGATCCAGACAGACCAGCGCCGGGTGGGTTGTCAGGGCCGCGTTCAGGGTCACCAGGCCGGCATCCAACAGAGGGTTTCCATGGAGACTGGAGGGGGTGAGGACAGAGCCTTACAAGCCAATCACACTCTAGCTGGTTATGAGTTTGTGAGAAAGCCTGCCTGGCTTCATTAACAAGCGCTGGCATCATTTGTGAGTTTTCTCACTGCTTATAAGTTGTTGTAATGTTCCTTTTATGTTGTCATGCAGCATTTACGGTTTGGTTCTTTAGGCTTGTTTGTAATTTTAAGTTATTTTACAGTTGTTGCCTCAATCGGCTCTTAACTACCTAGTTCGCATGGAGGACACTGCATGATCGCTATTTTGTGTTAGTTGTCATTAAATATGTGTTGTGATTTATATGATCTTAATTTAGTTCGGCCAAAGGCTGTTTTCCTGCATTTACAAATTATCTGTTCAACTTTCTAAAAGTTATATTTGCTACTGATTTAGATTGAAAGGGCTACAGGAAATAGCTTTATTGCTTTGAAATAACGTTAATTCACATTTAAGTTATTCTTATGTTGTTATTTCTCTTTGTAAACCACAACATACTCAGTCTAGTCAGTGTCCTACCACAACATCTATTCTCTGTCTACAATAAATCCCTTTGACCTGAGGGTCCTGATTCTTTGACGGGAATCATCTCCAGATCCCAAACCAATAAGAGTTATTATTCAACATCTTCTGAACTCACAACAGCGTCTGCAGGGAGCGGTTGGTCTTCAAGGCGTCGGCCAGGTGTCGGGTGCGGCTGATGCTGGACACCACGCCCAGGTTCAGGTTGAGCTGAGCGAGCGAGCGAGACTCCGCCACGCTGCGGCAGACGCGTCCAAAGTCCCGGTCAGAGAGCTGGCAGCCGCGGACGGACAGCAGCCGGACGCTGTCCTCCTTCAGACTCTCACAGATGTCCTGAACCTCAGCTGCCGACAGCTGCTCGCCCGTGATCTGGATGGAGGCCGGCAGCATGCTGGGACACCTGCAGGGACACCTGGGACACCTGCGGGGACAACATGCTATTGATCTCTGCTGTATAATTATCACCTGCTGCTGCTAATACAAGATCAGTGAGGGCTCATGACACATGAACAGATCAATGAACAACAGGTAAATAAGTTTGAGGACATTATTTGTTTGACATTTATCAGTTTTCTCTCAGTGATCAATACTTTCAGCTCTTCTTATCTTTGATCTGTCTGTAGAGGAAACTAATAAGGTAGTGATCAATTATTGATAAGTGCTGATCATGTTGGGTCAGTCACCTGATCAATTTCAGCTGATAAACTCACTGATAAATTAATATTTTTAAGTGAAAACACACACCGGAGCTAATCAATAATCAATGACTGTAAAGTATTAATGGGCATGAGCAGGTGCGTGCTGCTCTGCCTGGACCTGATCAGGTGATCAAACCGATCAATCATGATTTCAGCCTATTAGGCTATTAGTTTTGCAATAAGGTGATCAATGAACCTGATAAATAAATGATCGATCAGCTCACGCGGGGAGGATCGGGAGTTTCACACGCTGATGTCATCCTTCGCGGCTCCGGTGCCTCTGATCTCGCCGCAGGCCACGCGCCGGTTCTGATCCACCGCGGCGGACATCGCAGTCGATCGATCCCGATATCGATTGGTCGGGTTTGATCAGCAACGGAGAGCCGCGCGGTGCGGAGCGGGGTTCGGTGTCCTGGAGTCCGGCGGGCGGTCTGTCGGTCGGTCGGAGTGAGCTCGGTGAGTCCCGGTGTGTTTCTGCAGGTGACCGTTACTATGAGACACAGAGAGACGAGAGAGAGCAGGAGGGCTCACTCTGAGCTGTTTCTGTGAACCAACAGCAGGACAGAGACAGACAGCTGGTGTGGAAGAGACAATAAACTACGTTTTTAATATAATATAATATAATATAATATAATATAATATAATATAATATAATATAATATAATATAATATAATATAATATAATATAATATAATATAATATAATATAATATAATATAAACAATACGTGTTTAAAAGACAGTAATAGTGTAAACGTTTATAAAATGTATATACATTTAATATACATTTGCTCATATATAAAGTAGGTAGTAGTAGTATCATTAATGTTATATCTTATACTATATATGTGTAATTATTGACATTTTTTGGAACTTAAAATAAATATTTTTCATAAGAGATGTGACTGAAAGCTCTGGAAAGCCAAATAAATGGACGTGTGATAAGTACTTTTTTTCAAACTATAAAACATTTATCTACATAGCAATATTATATATCAAGTTAAAAAATGACTAATTTAATTTTAAAAATACAACTATATTTTTCATATAAGAAAGACCAATGAAACAGTACTTGTGTGAATATTTATTCAAAAATGTGCTAATACATCTTTAAAAAAAAAGAGTCTAACCAATCATTTTTTGATTGGTTAGACTGATTTGAGAGTTATTGACTCGTTTTAATCGATTTACCAGAAAGGACAATTCATATTTAAAAACTAAGATCTTTGCCATAATATTTATGTGTATGGAATTTTCCTAATAAAATATTAAAATATTTATTTTTTGAGTGTTTATGTGATCAAGAGGATAGAAAACCATAATAAATAAATAACGTTAATAATACAGAATATGATAAATTAATCTTATGTTGAAACAACAAAATATTTGAGCACATGTTTTATTTACAAACAGAAATTTTATGATTTCTTTTCCTCTATTTTTTTTTATCAACTTGAACTCTCCTCTGAGTTTTATTTCTCTTATAAAAGCGGAAATGACAGAAATATAAAAACGCGTTTATAAAACCTGTTAGTGGAAGAAATAATCTGAGTAACACTTCCTGTTCAATAGACAATCTTTGCAGCTGTTACGTCACACCCCGCTGAGCCTGTTTTAATCCGCCTGAGTTTGTGACGTCATGTGGAGAAAAGTGGATTATAATTATTTATTAAACTGACTGTTCATAACGACACTTGTTATTGATTTGTCATCAGAAGCTGCTGACTGACTGATTGATTGATTGATTGATTGATTGATTGATTGATTGATTGATTGATTGATTGATTGATTGATTGATCAGCTCCTGTCCTCTTAACACTAATAAACTAATAGAAGTAACTATTTTATTTGTTTGGAGTATTTTTAATTATTGTTTACTGATAGTAAAATGTTTATTTTTAGTATTTTCATCAGTTATTATTACATTTCTTGTTATGTTACATTTATTTATTTGTTTTTATTATTTCTTTCTTTCTGTTGTGTTTTTTAAAATGATTTTATCCAAATAATCTATTATAAATATCCTATTAATTGACTTATTGATCCTCATAATTATGTCTGAGTTTGTATTTGATTGTAATTCTCTGATCGTCTGTTTTGTGAACTTTGATTTTTCTCGTCATAATTTATCTGATTCATTAAACGTCTGTTGTTCATGTTTTAATCTGTTCTTTGAGCTGCTTTCTTTCTGCTGTAAACGACATTTTCTGCTTAAATTAAGTTATATTTTTCATTTTTGACAGTTTTTAAGGGGGAAATTGAATTAAATTTGAGCTTCCTGGCAGAGTGGTGAGGGATGTGAAGCAGCATTCAGAGCATCTTTTTGAGCAATAAATATAATTGATAATAACTGAGCAGTTTAATAAATAAATAATTCAATGTGAACAAAAAAAAAAAGATTCCCAAACTTTACCCCCATCAGACCAGAATCAGATCAGAAGCTGCTTTAAGCTGCATCGACATTATAAAACGAGCTCAAAGCTTCCTGTTCTCTCCTCAGTGTGTCTGTGTGACTGCAGCCGTGTTGGTTTGGATGTTTATAGCTGGTTTTTCTCTGGTTCCTCAAGTATCTGTGTGTATAAATGTGCATTGTTAATGTATTATTTTATATAATTTCCCCCTCAGTTATACCAACATAAATAAAATATAATAATAAAATTCTTTACAAATGATCTTAACACAACACAGTTTAAAAAGCACAAGAAAACAGACACAAAGACACATGAAAAAATAAAAAAAGGAAAAAAAACAACAAGGAAATTCTCTCATATTTCATTTCTATCTGTGTCTCTAATCTTCTGGTTAAAATCATTTCATTGACTTAGTGAAACTCATCTATTCTATGAAAGTGAGAGTTTTATATCCAAACTCACAACTGAAACTGTCTTTTATTTTTTTCCTTTAAATTCTGTTTCATAGTTTAAGAGACAAAGTCTGAGGATCAGGAACACTTCGTCCTTCTGTAAGACTTGCTCCAACAGTACAATTCTCTTTATTTTTATTATTTTTATTTCCAACATGAATAATTTCTGAATGAATCCTTTTTAATTCACTACTTACATTTCTTATGCTTGATGTTTTCATGTCTCCTTTTTAAATGTAAAGCACACTGAGTTTAATGAAATGTGTTGTATAATTAATAAAGCTGCTTTTGGCTGCTGGTCAAACATTCAGCAGGTCGGTTTGTTTGGAGGATTTAGACTCAGATTATTGTAAATTACAGAAAAAGACTCTGCAGTGTCATAAACCCCCTCCAACATATATATCATATACAGTATATATTATATGTTACCTATTACATGTATTATCATCACACTCACACTTTTCTGTCACTTTATTCCAGTCAATAGCAGCTGATCAACAGCATCACCTGCTGGTCCATACATGGGATTTCATAACAATCTAAATATACACGAAACATAAGTTATCATCACTAATATAAGATAGAAATTCACCAATAAAATATGTAAAATATATTCTAAGAGAAAAGAGCTGTTACCAGTTTTAATGGAAGACAGTCCAATGTACAAAATATTGACCAGGAATGTGAAAAAAAAAGAATAATAATAATAAAACAAAATTTGTGTTAATGTCAATTTCCCAGCAGATAAAATAGAAGGTATGATTTACTGCATGTTATATCAGATTTTGTCATGTACATCTTTTTTAGTAAAAGCTTTTGGGACGATGTGACTGAGATAAAACTTTATTGATCTTTTATCATTTCAGCAGCAGAAGAAACAGAACAAAGAGGTTCTAATCTATTACTGTATTATTATTATATTATAGGATACAGATAAATAATAATAATAATAATAATAATATATGGTAACAACTAGAAGAAGTCACTTTTGGTTACTTTGTTATTATTATTATTATTATTATACTCCGGCTGCATAAGGCAAGATTACTTAATTAGGTACCAATTACGTTTTATTTTTTTTTTTCCTTTTCCTTTTATCCTTGAACATTATAATAGTACAAATCACCAATAATTTGTTGCTGGATATTTTTTTTACAATGTCATTGTTTGTATGTTGTTAATAAAGCTTTTTCTTTTTTTTAAAAAACAAAACGTCTACTTTGCGTGTTGCGTGCCTGTGACGTACCAGGAAGTGTTTAAACGGCAGCTGCAGCTAGCAGCGGCTAACAGCTAACAGCAGCAGCCTGCAGCTCCGGACAGACAGACAGACAGACAGACAGAAAGACAGACAGGTAAGACAGTACAACCTTCACCTGGAGGAGGTTTACTCTTTACAGGAAATAAACCAACAAACAAGAGAAGAAGAAGAGAGTTTAATAACCGGAAAATGAGCGAGTTAGCTTCATTAGCTGTTAGCTGCTCCAGGTGTTTGTTTCTCCATCATCTGTCAGCCAGGTGAACCACAGACAGAAACAACAACTCATAGACATGTGAAATGTGACCCCGACTACACACTGCTTTTTGTAAGACGTCAAAAGACAAAAAGGTTGGAAACCACTGGTTTCATCTTTAACAATGTGTTGTATTTTAAAAGCTTGTTATATTATCCATTGTGTCAAATCTTCATCTGAAAAGTAACTAAAGCTGTCAAATAAATGTAGTGGAGTAGAAAGTACAATATTTCCCTCTGAAATGTAGAAAGTAGCATCACATGGAAATACTCAAGTAAAGTACAAATACCTCAATATTGCCTAAGTACAGTACTTCAGTGAATGTAGTTAGTTACTTTCCATCACCGTCAGTTTCAACATTATAAAACTGTGGTTGTAATAATCCTGTCAGAGAATCAATATAACATGAAACATGTTTCAGTATCAGCAGCTCAGTTTAAACTTTCAGTCTGTCTGATAAAATCTTACAAAGTATTTTATAATTGATACAGTTAGAGCTGCAACTAATTATTTATTACTATTTATTTTCATTATCAAGTAATTTGTTGATAATTTTCTGGATTAATCGATTAGTTGTTTGATTTATAAAATGTCAGAAAATGGTGAAAAATGTTGATCAGTGTTTCCCAAAGACGACGTCCTCAAATGTCTGATTTTATCCACAAAGATCTTCAGTTTACTGTCACAGAGACTGAAGAAACCAGAAAATATTCACATTTAAGTAGCTGGAATCAGAGAATTTGGGCTTTTTTTTTCCGAAAAATGACTCAAAGCGATTAATTGATTATCAAAATAGTTGGAGATTTAAGAGTTGGCGACTGATCGTTGATGCTGATGATACAGAGACGAACAGCTGGTGTTCAGTTTCTAAACAGCAGCAGGAGGATGTGATGCTCCACAGACTCTTACATCACCTCTAATAAATACAACCTGATCAATAAATCCACCAGGACAATATCTACATCTATCTATCTAATATAATATAATATAATATAATATAATATAATATACTGTAGTGTTTGTAATATTTTTCCCCTCTCATGTATGTTAATGTAGTGGACAAAATATCAGAAACACTTTTTAATAAAATGCACATTAAAACTAATAAACACAAAGCAGAATCATCGACTTTCTGACGTCAACAAAAACTGAAAATTCTAATAATAATTTAATGAAGTGATCACTGAAGAGTTCAGTCAAGACCCGCTGTATGTGAAAAGAACTGAATTGATTGTATCAATATATAGATATAATATCGGTATCAGTTGATGAATGAGAGGATGTTGAAGTACAGAAATGTCACAGAGATGTTTATTATTCATCTGTAAACTTCCTGTCAGCACATCTGCTGGTCACAACTAGTGATGCTGTTATTAGTCTTTGGATCCGTTTCTAATCAAACTCTTCATGATGAAGGATCATGTGACCCAGTGCAGCGCTGTGACTAACCGACGTGTTTTTAATAAGATACATCAGCTTTGATACAAACATAAGACTTGTTAGTAGATCAGTTCATTGTTGGTTTGGATCCAAACATGAAGACAAACATAGAAAATCATCAGAATTATAGTTTATTTACAGTGAATGAAATAATCGTGTCTTCGTCCCCGGCAGCGTCTCGGCGTCTGTGGATGGAAGTGTTGAGCTCAGCGATGGGACCGGAGAGAGTCTTACCGAGCTCTGAGGACGAGGACGAGCGTCCGGCTGACGGAGAGATGCTGCCGGTGGGGGCGGTGTGGAGCGGGGGGGGAGGGAGGGGGTGAGGAGGAGGAGGAGGAGGAAGAGGAAGAGGGGGCGGAGATGGAGCTGGATGGAGAGGAAGAGGAGGAGGAGGAGGAGGTGAACAGTGGAGGATATTATTACCAACCTCTGAACCAGGAGCCCGACGGCCTGAATGCCTCCGCACCCCCGCCGGAGGAGGAGGAGGAGGAGGAAGAGGAGGAAGAAGAGCGGGGGCAGGCGCCCTCACACGCTGAGCAGCTGCAGCAGGTGCAGCAGAGGATAGAGGTGAGATCTGCCCGGCAACAGCTGACTCACTAAATAACACGAACACCTCAGGACACACTGAACAGGTTTAGTGATTAATCTTGTCTTTCTTCCATTTATTTGGAGTGTTTCCAGTGTAGTCCAGTCAACAGAACCAGTCAAAAGTTTGGACACACCTTCCTATTCCCAGAATGAGAAAGTGTGTCCAAACTTTCGACGTCTGTACATGTTTAGTAACTAACAGATGGCATCTGGTTTACACTCATAGACGGAGTCGAGAAGGGAAACGAGTCAGAGTTACAGGAAATTATATTTCTGAGCTGTAGATACTGATATAAATGTGCTCTGGGATATTAAATTAACCAGTTTTTGTCAGCGTAGTGCAAGCAAGAAGCTCCGGGTCTGAAAAGTGAAGCCAGTGCGGAAGTGACTGAAACCTGCATTCTCTGTAACGGCCAGCAGGGGGCGACGCCACTGGCTCCAAAAAGAAGTCCGATTATATGGAAGTCTATGAGAAACTGACCCCACTGCTCATTGATTTATTACCTCAGTAAACTGTTTCTTAATGAGTTTATGGTCTCAATCACTAGTTTCAAGTCTTCTTCAATACAGCCTGATGTTCATTTAGTAAACTATGGTCCCATTTACAGTAAAATAGACGATAAAGCAGCGTATGCTATAGGGCTAGTCACTACCATGGCAGTGAATGAAGGGCTGTAGTTGGACCCTGGGGAGCTCCTCCCAGCTCCACGCTCTCCTCTAAATATGGTCACTTCTGCCTCCAAAAATTCAAGATGGCGACAATCAAAACGCCAAACTCGAGGCTCAAAACAGGAGTCCACAAACCAAAGAGTGACGTCACAGTGACTACGTCCGTTATTTTTATACAGTCTATGGTGTACAGATCCTATAATGATGTGATTCTTCATTTGGACTGTGTATTAAAAGCATCATCCATAATAGATGGAGGGAACATACAATGTCTGTCAGCTGGAGCTACAGGAGACGATTCATGAAATGATTCAATATTTTGACTGAATGCTTATCGAGTGAGTTTGAGGTATAACTGGATTCGGGCTGCAGAAGCGGATAGTTAGCTACGTGTAATCCAAATCCCTAAATATTTAAAATATTTTGGACTAATCTTAAAGGAATCTGAAATAAACAGCTACTATTTCACTTCTTTGAAGGTTAACTTTGTAGTTGGATATTTCACTAAAGTCCAGGAGGTTTGGGAATCTATGTACAGATACAAATAACAGCATGTCATCAGCATACAGTGAGACCCTCCCACCGTGAAAAAAGGTGTTTTTGTCCCAGTCAGATTAAAGCTGAATAAATATATTTAAAATGTAATGTAGCCTGATACTCAGTCAGATTCCAGCACTTTATCAGCCATTAAAGAAATCCAGGTCTGTTAATGAATTAATGATCAAAACACATTAATGTTTCTACCTCCATCGGAGTAGTATGGACGCTCTAGTATCGCAGCTGCGTTGATGGTGGCTTTTTCCCTTTTGTATTTCTGTTATTTGTCTTTGTTGCTCTATTCTGTTCACACAGCATCTATTTCCTGTCTGTCCGTCCTGCAGAGGGATCCTCCTCTGTTGCTCTTCCTGAGCTTTCTAACAGTTTTTCCCTGTTTAAAGGGTTTTTAGGGAGTTGTTCCTTATCTGAATCAAGGGTCTGAGGACAGAGGATGTTGTATTGCTGTACAGACCGTAAAGCCCCCTGAGGCTAATTTGGCTATACAAATAAAACTGACTTGACTTTTTTTATTCGCCATTGATTGAACTCTGATCAGTTCTAGAGCTGAAAGAGTTCAGAGTGAAAGTCAGAGTTTGTTAAACCTGCTCTGAAGTGTGTTTAAGGGTTAAAGTTGTTCGAGTAAAACCTCCAAATGTCTTCTGGTGAAAATGAAATATTTAAATGTTTCAGTCTGTTGTTGTTCGGATGAAATGAGACGTTAAAAGACGTCTGTTTGGACTCATTAATGGATGAAACAGTAGCTGTCAGTCTCACCTGTCTCTCACCTGCAGGTGATGGGGCTGCACCTTCCTGAAGCTCCGCCTCCTGACAGTGACGAGGAGGAGGACCCTGAGGGGGCGGCGGCCCAGAGGAGCCACGCCTCCATCCCTATGGACGCAGGTCAGACCTCCATCTGTCCTCCACCTGTCCTCATGTCCTCCACCTGTCCCCTTGTCCTCCACCTGTCCCCTTGTCCTCTACCTGTCCTCATGTCCTCCACCTGTCTTCATGTCCTCCACCTGTCCTCATGTCCTCCACCTGTACCCTTGTCCTCTACCTGTCCTCTTCATGTCCTCTACCTGTCCTCATGTCCTCCACCTGTCCTCATGTCCTCCACCTGTACCCTTGTCCTCTACCTGTCCTCTTCATGTCCTCCACCTGTCCTCATGTCCTCCACCTGTACCCTTGTCCTCTACCTGTCCTCCACCTGTACCCTTGTCCTCCACCTGTCCTCATGTCCTCCACCTGTCCTCGTGTCCTCTACCTGTCCTCCACCTGTACCCTTGTCCTCTACCTGTCCTCTTCATGTCCTCCACCTGTCCTCATGTCCTCCACCTGTCCCCTTGTCCTCTACCTGTCCTCTTCATGTCCTCCACCTGTCCTCATGTCCTCCACCTGTCCTCATGTCCTCCACCTGTACCCTTGTCCTCTACCTGTCCTCCACCTGTACCCTTGTCCTCTACCTGTCCTCATGTCCTCCACCTGTCCCCTTGTCCTCTACCTGTCCTCCTCATGTCCTCATGTCCTCCACCTGTCCTCTACCTGTCCTCATGTCCTTCTCATGTCCTCCTCATGTCCTCTACCTGTCCTCCTCATGTCTTCATGTCCTCCACCTGTCCTCCTCATGTCCGTCTGTCAACATGTTTGTCTTTAATCATTACCAGAAGACACCACAACTGTAAACCATTAATTTATCATGTGAGAACTTCCTGTCTGTTGACATCACTTCCTGTGTCCCTGCAGACCACGTGGAGCTGGTAAAGAGGACGATGGCGGCCGTGGCGTTACCGTCTCTTGGCGTGCCGGCGTGGGCCAAGGAGATCTCAGACGACCAGTGGAAGGACGTGGTCGAAAACGCGATGCAGAGCCGGCAGAGCGCCGCCGCCCTGCGGCTCAACCGCAGGAACAACATCAACTGACCCTGAACACAGCACGGACACTTCAGGGACACAGACGCAGTGTGGGAAATGACAGACAGCGGGAGGGTCGACTCTTTCTGTCTGAAGCGAACCAACACGTTTCCATAGTTACATTAAAATTAAACTTTAATGTGAATTTGAAGGAAGCTGCTCAAAACTGAGAAAGTTTATTTTCTCAAACTCACCGCCGACTCCTTTAACCCTTTACTGCTTTAGCACAAAGTTAATCAGACTTAAAATAAAAGATTCATTATTTCCCAGCAGACATTACATTTTTTATTTTGTGTGAAAAAAAAAAATCTGCTTCTTAATCTGAATAAATCAAATCGTCTAAAAGTTTTGTAAAATGCATGAAAGCTGAAAACAGACCTGTTGATCTGAGCTCATGATGTTTTGGAGACTTTACTGAAACATCTGAGCTGCTAATAATAATCAAATACTCTGCTGATTTTTTTTTTTTTTTTACGTAATAAAATATCAAAATGTAACAGTTCCTTAATTTTATGATAATTTCCTGGAAATTTTGGGTATTTCAGGGTTAATTTTTAGGACATTTTACAGAGTCATGAAGGGAAAAAAGGGTCAAGTTGGGTTATTAATTAAGTGCCCGCTCATTATATTCGGGTTGTTAATTTGAAAAAAAAAACGAATAAATTAGATTTTATTTAGTTTTCAGTGTGCAGTTTTTTGTGTCAAATTAAATATTTGATTCTTTCTTAAAAACTCTGTAATGAGCACATTTCTACCACCTTTACTACCAAATAACAAAACCCTTTCAAATAAACTACATATGAATCCAAAAATTAATTTGTATCAAAATGTTTTGCAAAATGTCCTGAAAATTGACTGTTAAATATGAAAATGTCCAGGAAATTAGAGTAAAATAATGGGACCTGAATAATAAAAAAGTGTTACCCATGAAAGAAGAGAGTAGTTTAAATAGTCCGAGGTGTCGCCTGTTTAGAAGAACATTCTGAGTAAATAATCACTTTTAGCCAAAAACATGGAGATGAGTGTTTTTTTTTCAGCCCTGAGTACTGTCTGCAGGCTGCTTAAAACACCTCCAGCAGTCTGTAGCCTGAGAGGCAAAATCCAGGGCAAAGAGGAGTGTAGACTTCAGTCTGAACATAAACCTGAAGCTATAAAAAGTCAGGAGAACGTGAAACGACATCCCAACAGAGACGTGAGACGTTCACTACACGTTAAGACGACACGTTTCTCTCGTCTCTACATGAATCAGCTCCGTCCTCCCTCTCTCCGTTCATACCGACGTGTGATGTGAAGTCGTTTTTTTTTTCCCACTTTGTCATTAAAATGAGACGAGATCTTAACGATAAAGCAGATTAGCTGGATTATAAATAACTGACTGAAATCACTTTATACCAGATTCAGTGTAAAATATAAAAGTTGTGACCTGGACTCAAAAACTGGAACTTAATCTGTTAAATTATTCAGTTATCACAAGAAAAAGACTTTGTCATCTGCAGAAAATCCACCTGTGATCTTGATTGAACATGTTTACAACTAGAGCTGCAACTATTTTAAACGATAATTCTGCTGATTTTATATTTTTCTCTTTATGTTTCAAACCAACAGTGAACTGATCTACTGACCAGTACTGTGTTTGTATCAAAGCTGATATATCTGATTAAAAACCACGTCAGTGAGTCACATCGCTGCACTGGGTCACATGATCCTTCATCATGAAGAGTTTGGTCACGTTAGTTTGTTTAGAAACGGCTCCAAAGACTAATAACAGCATCACGTTTTCAGTCTCCAGAGAGTAGTTCTGTGTAAGACAGACGCCACTCAGCTTGTTTATAGCTTCACTAGCTTGTTGTGCTACATATCACAACCTCTGGACTTTGTATTTCATTATAAAATCCTCAGAGAACTTTAGTTTAAAGTCAAGAGAATTAATGTCTGACACAGAACTTCTCTCCAGAGACTTAAGACATGAACATTTTTCAAACAAAAAATCTTTCCAGCTTCTCAGTTTTGATAATTTTCTCCTTTTTGTTCCATCTCATGTGACAGTAAACTGAATATTTTGGAGTTTCTCTGTTTGTTGGACGAAAACTCAAAGATGAAACTGATTTTGTTTTTCTGGCATTTTAAGTCCCAAATGTTTGATGGTGAAAATAATCTCCCAGTGAATCAATAAATAATTGTTATTGCAGCTCTGATTATAAATATTAATTGCTTCTGTAGAAATGAAGGAAACATTTAGAAACATCCTGTTTGGATTTTTCATGTTTAGAAGAAAGTCACATTCCACCTGAAAGCCTTTTAATGAACTGTTTGTTTTAATGATCGCTTCAGTGTTTTGATTAATCTGATTGTGTGTGTGTGTGTGTGTGTGTGTGTGTGTAAAACACAGAAACTCTATAATTGTCAAACATGTCCACTTTATTTCTTTTTATTTTGTTCTGTACATACATGAACATCTGTACAAAATTGGACTTTCATACTATGTAATACTCTAATTAAAGTACAACATATGTACAGGATGACGGGAAGCAGCGTTCAGATTTTAGAGTTTATTTTTTAAATGTTTCGTATTTGTGTCGTCTATCGAGTCTCTCGCTGCTGGACAAAAAAAATCTAGTAAAATGTTCAGTGACAGTTTGGGAATTTGAGGACTTTAAATGTTATAATTAAGACATTTTTTTCGTCGGATTTGGTTCAGCAGCCGAACAGTTTGTGCACATTTCAGACTGAAATCTGCTCCGATCAGATCTTCAGTCTCGAGACACTAAAATGACACTAAAAGAGACAAGTTTCCTCTTCCTGTTGGTAGCACACTGAGACGTGAGCAGCTCTCCCGCCTTCGTTAGCAGTCGGGGGTTCGTTAAGCTACTTGAACAGGAGAGTTTCATGTCGATCCAAACTGTAGAACTGAGAGTCGCTGACGTCGTTCATCAGAAACACTCACAGATGAAACATCTCCTCAAACATCTGAGAGGAACATGAACGTCTCACCGCTGCTCTTATTAATATCTTATTAATTACATTAATATAAAATCCAACATTAAACATATTCTGGAGGTTTCAGCTCTGTCAGAGTTCAGGTTTGTTAGTTTTCAGCTGTTTAAATGTCTTACAGCTCGTAGAGGTTTGGCGGCCATTTTGTCCAGCAGCGAGCAATGTGGGGGGGGGGGGGCGGGGCTATCCCACCTTTGGAATGGTCACATGACAGCGAGTAGAGGACCACGTGCAACAAGCAACGACTGCAACAAAAAACCAGCTGACGAGAACGAAATAATTAAAAAGATTGTTGAGGGGGGAGGAGGGGGCGTGGTCTAAAGAGGGAGTGGCCTAAACGAGGAGGCGTGGCCTAAATGATGGGGCGTGGCCATCAGTCGATATACGTGACAATATACAGTACAACAATAACTGCAGGCAGAACCGTCTGAAGAATAAAGACATATTTTTCTTTTCATATATTTTGTTTCATCTTCTGGATTGTTTCTGCGCACGGAGACCGTTTCACTTTAAAGAATATTGCTTAGGCGCTTCGAGAACACAAAAATACAACAACAGGTGGAAGTGGAGCGGCGAGCGCAGGCGAGGTTAAAGGTCGCAGGAAGTAAATTATTTTGTTAAAGAGAAGCTTCGTTAATTAAAAGAAAAACAGGAGACGACAGACGGAGATGAAATAATTATTTACTCGTTGCAGTTTTCATTTGATGATTTTCTTCATGTGCTCACAACACTTTATGGAACCAACTGTCACTTTTTCATCAAAACGTTTGTTTCTCGACTCTTAAAGAACTTTTTGTGCCACAAAAAAACCTTTCAGAGCAGACGGCTGTTTCTTTAAAAAAAAAAAAGAGATCACAGATGTTTTGTCAGAATTACACATCAGGTCTAAAAATCGCCCACAAAACTCAGGAAAAACCCACTTTAGTGACTTTTATCATGAGTTTCTCTTTAAAATTATTCTACTTTTTTTGTCTTGAAATACATGAATATTCATCAAATGTTCCCCTTGTGAAGAATTAAGCTTGAACATCGAGTTTTCTGAGTAAAAACGCACTTTGACATTTATTGTTTGATCCACTTAAATACACAAAACTGGACTTTAGGAGCGACTCTGATCAGCAGATTCATCCTGAAACGATTCTCTCTTCTATATTTTCTCTTTATGCTACAAACTTTTTTTGTGACACAAAACAAAACAAATCCGATGCTCTTGTAAACAGAACCGACAGCAGAGGATCATGGGAATCTGAGTGTGCAGGGAGCAGAAGAAGAACAGACAGGATGGAGTTTAAACTGCAGCTCAAATCAACTTTTCCATCATTCAGAAACTTGTTTTACTGGCGGTTTTCTGATTTCGAACCATCGGCTGCATCGTGCAGATTGTTTAAACTTCCTGTTTATCTGGTTCTTCTGAGACGGGTTTGTTCACTCCTCCCACCGTGTTTTCTGCATCATCAGGTGCTAAAATAAAGTCAGAAACTGTTTTTTAAAATACTAAAATGATGGTAAACGTCAGTTAGTTTGGTTCAGCAGCCGGACAGGTCGGCACCGACTCTGTTCATCCACACCGACTCAGACCTCCAGCAGGATCATCTCAGTCCTGATCTGTTCACTGATGTGTTCACTGTTCCTGACGACTGCGTTCATTTACAGGTGAGTCTACAGGAAACAGCAGAGCAGGTGATGAGTTATTGTTCCTCCTCAGCTGTGAGAACATTAATATGTTTTATTGATCGCTGCGTCCCAGAGCAGGTTCAGGTCTGTGGCGGCTTCAGGAGTTCTGTCAGTGGACCCCCCTACACCTTCAGACTTCCTTACCTCCTCCTTTCCTTTCACCCCAATGGGAAACCTGTGCCGCCGCACCGTCCATGGGACTCCCGTTAGTAAATTTCTGAATGGGGCGAAGATCTGGCTCTCGCTGACCCCCCCTGAGGACGTGGGGCTTTAGGGTTCACTTTTCTGAGTCCAGCACAAGATTCTGTATCAATTAATCATTTTATTTTCTATTACCTCTTTCTTAAATACTAAGAAGGTGATTGATTAATAGAAAAATTTAACTTTGTACTTCTGATTTTTAATTTATAAGCTAGAATTTGCACCATTGGTGCTGCAATGAAATGAAACCGAGTACTTTTATACTCCAGTAGTGCACTGACGTACATATGAGCTGCTTTATATGAGGGAACTTTTTTACTGCAACACATTTATCTTGTAAACTGAAGATCTTTGTGGAAACACTGATCAACATTTTATGGACCAAACAACTAAAACTATTAATCAAGAAAATAATCAATAGTTAATTGATAATGAAAATAATCATTAGAAGCAGATTTTACTTGTGATACTTTAAGTACATTTTGCAGCTTCTGTTCTTTCACTGGTAAGATTTTGAATGTAGAATATTTTATACTTTGGTATTTTTACTTTTACTGTAGTAGAAGATCTCAGTACTTCTTCACTGCTGCTATCCCATAATGCAATGTGCAGAGTGAGGGCTAAACTGTACGTGCAGAGAGCAGCTCTGCGTCTGTTTTGTGTCTTTTCTGATCGTTATGATTCGTCTGTTGTTTACAGACGGTAAAATAAGATTCAAGATTTAGTTTATTGTCATTTTCTTGTGTATTTAAATCCACGAAAAACTAAATACTGTTCAGAAAACAGAAAGATGTTCTGTATCTCTAAAGATTCCCTTTAGAAAACGGTGAAAACATAAATCCCAAGAGACAAAAGTTCATAAATTCTACTTTAGTGTCGTATTTAGTTTGTAGTGTTAATCTGGGACGCAGCGACCGCCTTCTGTAGCCTGATGATGTCACAGTGATGTCATCAGGGGGAGTCATGGCTGTTCACCTGCAGGGAGGCTATCCAGCTGCATTATGGGAAATGTAGGATAAAGTCAGGATTCAGTTTATCTTTAATCACACGTTCAGGTCGAAACACGTCACGTCTGACTGGAGACGTTAAAGAAGCAGCCCGTCGGTGTGGATGGATGCGATCTGTCTGGATTCTGAAGCTTCTACGTTGCATAATGTTTTCTTCCGGAGCTCCTGAACCTCTCATGGAGGAGTTGTGTGTTTGACCTTTGACCTGATGAGTGACAGCTACATCTCTACTCGTCCTACGGTTCGTCGTACAGACGGAACATCAACATTCAGGTCGAAGGGGTTTTTTTTTTTAGTGCTTTCAGTCGACAGAATAACAACACTGAACCGGTGTTCGTTTCTCATGCGAACGACGTCCCTGATTGGTTTAAAATCTGATTGGACGACGAGGTGTCGTAACGCGGCGCCGTCGGCGACGGACAGACAGACAGCAGGAAGCTGCTCCTGCTGCTGGAAACTTTCAGTCCTCCCGGTTCTGCTGGATGCTGATTGGACGTCTACATTCACTGTGTCTCCTCCTCCTCACCATCATCATCATCATCATCATCATCATCACCATCATCATCATCATCATCATCATCATCATCATCATCATCATCAGTCCGTCTAAAGCTGCTTCAGACCGCCACAGATCCAGGCTGAGAGATGATTGGTCGGGTCAGGTCTGTAACAGCAAGTCAGTGAACTCATCAGTGCTGCGTTCAGGTGTAACGGGACACAGGTGAGATGTTGTCGTTTGATGTTTTTTCACCGCAGGAACTTAACGACCTGTGAGCTGAACTTTACGGAGCTGAGAGACTTTGGTTCAACGTTCTTTACAAACTAAAACGCTTCAGAGACACGATATTAAAACGTCTGTTTGTTGGACTGAAGCTGATTTTAATTTTCTGCAGGTTCATCGAGTTAAATGTCAAACCAGAGTGAAGTTTAACACCTGTTTCATCGTCATATCACAGGTGACAGGAAACACTTTAGTTTCTGTTTAAGACCTCCTGCAGATACTCTGATGTTTATGTGTCACGCTACCAGCAGCAGTTTAACAGAATGCGATGGTGTGTCTGGGTTTACTGGGAACTGTGGTTAAACTTCTCTCCAACACTGAGCACACAGTCGGACTAATAGCAGCAAAAAACACACGTCAGACATTCAGAATCTCGTCTGTACACTGAAACAAACTTTCTTGCAGCGTTTATCTAAACACACACTGTGCAGACGAGCTGTTTCCAACAACAAACTGCAAAAAGATGCGTTTTTTCTAAATTCAGACACTAAACGCATCTTTTTCTCTCTCTCAGTCCTCCGTGCAGACTGAAAGCACAGAGCTTTTCCATGAAGGTTTCCAGAGTGTGAATGTTTTGTTTTGTAAAGATTTTTTTACTATATTTAGCAGTTTCTCTGTTGTTCAGGTGTCTCTCTGTGTGGACGGACGTCTCTACAAAAACAACCTGGAGACTGTAGTTTTGTTTGCAGGAGCTCGCCGCTAACGCCGGCGGAGAACAGCGGAAACATCGGCTACACGTGGAGTTACAGGCGGTTGAGTTTCTGTGGTGGAAAAGGCCGACAGGTGATGCGTTCAGGGACCTCGTGTCTTTGTGCCTGACGCTGCGTTCAGTGTTCGACACTCGGAGACAAGCTGCGGCAGGTGTTTGAAGCGGAGATGAAGGTGTTAGAGGTGTTAGTGCAACATGAAGCGGATTCATTCATCACAGTTTGAACACCAGCGGGACAGACGGAGCTCTACAGAGTGTCCTACTTGTTATCGGCCACCAGGGGTCAGAGGTGAGAAGGTTTTCATGACGGGACGCAGCGTCAGCTCCATCCTGATCTGACCCCGGACCAGTTTCTCCACGACAACTTTAACTTCCTCCCCAGAGAGACGGACAGGAGGGGGGCGGAGTCAGGCTCAGCGGGGATCGCCTCCCCCGGTCAGAGAGCCTCCTGATTGGCTGTCAGGTACTCCTCAGCTCTCTTGTGCGCCTCCAGAGCTTTGATGGTGTAGACGTCCTGCGGCAGCTCCGACTTCCTCCTCATCAGGACTTTGTCCTTCTTCAGATCCTTCAGACCCTAAAGAGACAGAAAACATCATGAAGCCTCTGAAACTACGAACCAGATGATCTGAAGTCTGAAGTGACTGCAGCTGAGCTGAAAGTCGGCTGATGAACTGAGTAACTGATTATTTGATCACTGACACAAACTGCTCTCTGCCTTCTGAACGGGAGGAATATTCAAGCTCTCTGCTCTGTGATAGAGAGATCGGTTACTGCTCGTCTAACTACGACCTTCGCTTTTTATTCAGCTGCTGCCTCGTTGAGTTCTGTGGAATAATTAAATATTACTTGACAATGAGTCCGTTTAGTCTGAGAGCAGAGCGGCTAGCTGCGAGCCACGGCTAGCTTTATGTTTCAGATGTGTAGTTGTGTGACAGATTAAATGTGTTCACAGATTATCAAACCGAAGTACAGAAACCGCAGTCTGAGCAGCAACACGAGGCCAGAAAACCGTTTACACAGAAATTAAGACGTTTCGCTGTCATTTTAATTTTCAATATAGTGAAACAGACGTCAGATGCTGGTTTTGATTTTGCCAAACAGTAACTACTTGTATCATCTTTCAACATTAACACAATTCAATGTGCTTTATATAAAATATAAAACAGAAAAGAAGGACAAAACTTTAAAAAGAGTAAAAAAAAATAAAACTGAAGATAAAATGAGCTAAAACAGAAGAAAGCAGTGTGAGATATGAATAAATCATCTTAAATTTACTTGAATAAAAACAGAGAGTGTAGTTTAGTTTCTGATATGTGGTGATGCTGCTTCTCGCGGTTCAGTTTGGACAGAAAGTTCACCTGCGAGGCTTCAGTCTCCACCGTCTTCTTCAGCAGCTGGATGTCTTCAGCTGTCGGAGTCTCTGTTTCCATCGAGTACACGGCCACAGAGCTGTCACTGTACAGCATGTACTGCACACACACCGGGAACAACACAGTACATTAATCACATCCATCAAACAGAACGATGACAAGTTATTGATTAAGAGAAGAAAAACTGAGAGGAAGCTGACCTCTTCCTGTGGGTGGAGTCCGGGGCGGAGGGGGTGGAGCTTATTACTCTGAAAGGAGACACAATTAATGAAAAAGGAGTCGGAGAGATTAAAAAATTCACAAGTGAGGAGACAGGTGAGTACATACAGGTGAGTGTTCAGGTGAGTGTACAGGTGAGTACATACAGGTGAGTGTTCAGGTGAGTGTTCAGGTGAGTACATACAGGTGAGTGTTCAGGTGAGTGTACAGGTGAGTACATACAGGTGAGTGTTCAGGTGAGTACATACAGGTGAGTGTTCAGGTGAATGTACAGGTGAGTACATACAGGTGAGTGTTCAGGTGAGTACATACAGGTGAGTACATACAGGTGAGTGTACAGGTGAGTGTACAGGTGAGTACATACAGGTGAGTGTTCAGGTGAGTGTTCAGGTGAGTACGTACAGGTGAGTACATACAGGTGAGTGTTCAGGTGAGTGTACAGGTGAGTACATACAGGTGAGTGTTCAGGTGAGTGTACAGGTGAGTACATACAGGTGAGTGTACAGGTGAGTACATACAAGTGAGTGTACAGGTGAGTACATACAGGTGAGTGTTCAGGTGAGTGTACAGGTGAGTATACAGGTGAGTACATACAGGTGAGTGTACAGGTGAGTGTACAGGTGAGTACATGCAGGTGAGTACATACAGGTGAGTGTACAGGTGAGTATATACAGGTGAGTGTACAGGTGAGTACATACAGGTGAGTGTACAGGTGAGTACATACAGGTGAGTGTACAGGTGAGTACATACAAGTGAGTGTTCAGGTGAGTACATACAGGTGAGTGTACAGGTGAGTGTACAGGTGAGTACATACAGGTGAGTGTACAGGTGAGTACATACAAGTGAGTGTACAGGTGAGTACATACAGGTGAGTGTACAGGTGAGTGTACAGGTGAGTACATACAGGTGAGTGTACAGGTGAGTACATACAGGTGAGTGTACAGGTGAGTACATACAGGTGAGTGTACAGGTGAGTGTACAGGTGAGTACATACAAGTGAGTGTACAGGTGAGTACATACAGGTGAGTGTACAGGTGAGTGTACAGGTGAGTACATACAGGTGAGTGTACAGGTGAGTGTACAGGTGAGTACATACAGGTGAGTACATACAGGTGAGTACATACAGGTGAGTGTACAGGTGAGTACATACAGGTGAGTACATACAGGTGAGTGTACAGGTGAGTGTACAGGTGAGTACATACAGGTGAGTACATACAGGTGAGTGCATACAGGTGAGTGTACCTGTGGGTTCTGTCTGGCCAGCTCTTCTATCTTGTGCCAGATCTCCTCTCTCTCCTTCAGCTTATATTTTTCTCTACAGACAGAAACAAACACAAACATTTTCTGTTCGTCCAAAACTGATTGTTGTAAAACTTTGATTGTGTCACAAAACCTAAACCTCCATATTTTCTGGATCTGTGCGTGTTAGTGCTTGTACTTCTATCTTTGTGAGGACATTTCAGACTGTAAGGACTGTTTGAGGTAAGACTTGGACCACGTCCACAATAAGAGTCCCTAAACATCTTACATTAAAATGCTTCTCGTATTGCACGGGTCCAAAACAACAAAACAACAACAACAACAAAAAAGAAGGAAGCCATCCATAAAGCAGTATTGGATGGAGTGGCTTGAATATCTGTAGCTTTGTTGCTAGTAGCTTAGCTCGCTAACTAGCTAATGGCTGCTACCTCGCTGGTTTGGAACAGTCGCACACGATTATGCGTTTCCGCTCACGTAGTTGTTGTATGTAGATTGACAACATAATTGCATTTACACTTGTGTTCAATGTGGTCTCAATGCGTCCCTGAGCACCTCTGGAGGCGGTTTGGCTGATCGGATCACAATCCGTTCACAATGCATCTTGGGTGCATTCGCACCTGTAATTTCATGTGGTCCAACACTATCCGATCACCCAAAACACATTTTAATGCCGGGTGTAAAGGGGGCTGAAGCCGGCTAAACACATCTTGTCTCTGTTTTGACCCTCCGTTCAGGCTGAAATGGCGTTTTTCTCCCTGAAAACGGAGCTTTTCCAAAATGGCCTCCAGAGTGTGTAAATGTGAAAACGCTGTAGTGCACACAGGGAAACAGAGCTTTATAGAAACGCTGTCATGTCACTGACAGAACAGATGGTGGCAGTAGCGCTGCGTTTCATGGGAAGAGGAAGAAGAAACACAACAACAACAACAACAACAACAACAACAACGGACGCTTCATGTGAGTGTTGTTCTCTTTATCGGCTTCTCTGACATCTTGCTCAGAGGAAAACGTAGTTATCGACCACCTTTCTCCGCTCAATCTGCTGCAATAAACTAAATGTCAGGAAGCCGCCATGGAAACAGAAACATTATACCGTTTCTTCTTCACTGGTTTTCTGTGGCTGCTCGTCTGCCCTCTGCACATGCTCAGTAGGGGGAGAATGACCTTATTTTGGTGTTTTAATGTGGGTGAAGAAACGAGCTGTGATGCATGAAGACAGTGTTTCAGAATTTAGCCGGCTTCATGTAGACGTGGTCTGAGTTTTCAGGTCGGGGGTCAGGAGACGCAGTATGTGTGTGTGTGTGTGTGTGTGTGTGTGTGTGTGTGTGTGTGTGTGTGTGTGTGTGTGTGTTACTTTTGTTTCTCGGCCTTGTACTGCTGTGTGCAGTCATCAAACAGCTTCTGGTTCATCTCCATGAAGAGCTTCAGAGCGTTGTAGATCAGACCGTGGATCGTCCTGAGGAGGAAGAGGAGGAGGAGGAAGATCACCTCAAACTGGAGGAGTTTTTAAACAGTCCCGTCAGTCACATGATGACAGAGCGTCTTCCTACTTCAGTTACAGTCACTGCAGACATTACAGGGGTCATGTGACCAGCGAAAGGTTGCGGTTATTCTCAGTCACATGGGGAGTAAAAGTCGTTTTCACAAAACATCCTCAGGCTGAAAGTTGGTCGAGTCAGGAGAGACTCTCAAACTAAACAGAACGTTTGTGATTCAATGAACGTTTCACGTCTCGCAGCAGCTCGTCAGTCGGCCGCTGCAGGTAACGAGCTTTACAAAAATACAATAACTCACTTTTAAGATCATATCTAGACGACAGTCGAGTTCATTAACATCTAATCGGCTCACCGACCAATCCCAGTACCAGAGCTGCAACTAACAGTCATTTTCATTAACAGTTAATCTGACTATTATTTTCTGGATTAATCATTTTGTCTTTAAAATGACACAAATAAGTGACATTCAAAAACATTCAGTTTATTATCATATATGACAAACAAAAGCATCAAAAGGTGACATTTCAGGTGGAACCAGTCGAGCTGCAACGATTAGTCGATTAATTGATTAAAACGAAAATGAATCGTCAACTACTTTGATAACTGAATAATCGTTTTAGCCATTTATTAAGAAAAAAATGTGAAATATTTAGTGGATTCAGAAGCTTTTCTTCATGACAGTAAACTGAAAATCTTCAAAACATTAGAAGACGTCACTTTGAGCTCTAAGAAGTTTTAGACGCCGTTTTTCTCCATATTCTGACATTTCATAGACAAAATAATCAATAATGAAAATTATTGTTAATTATTTGTCAAATGTCTGAAACAATTAATTGATCAAAATAGCTGCCGATGAATTTTCTGTAGATTGATCAATGGATTAATTGTTTCAGTCACAACCTGGAATATCTGCTGTATATTTATAGAGTACATTAAATAATTACCAACTGCAATAAATAAATACATTAATGAATAAATGGATAAAGCTGATTTCATGGTGAAACTGAAATTTTGCTGTTTCATGTCACCTGTCCACCAGTCACTGTGGAGATGTTGATCAACTTCATTCATTAATCATGGTGTCACCCATGGCAACAGGGTTAAGCCCCGCCCCTACTGTGATGTCAGCAGTTCCTCAGTTAAAGTGTGTCTGAGCATCTCTGTGAAACGTCTGAAGAGAAACCGAGCAGGAACTTTAACAGTGAGATACAATCTTTGTGAATTATCTCCTGTTTACATCACTGTCTTAGCTTAGCTTAGCATACAGAGTTCAGCTGGTTAGCTTAGCTTAGCATACAGAGTTCAGCTGGTTAGCTTAGCTTAGCATACAGAGTTCAGCTGGTTAGCTTAGCTTAGGATAAAGACTGGAAACAGCTAGCATGGCTCACTCGTTAACATCTTATACATCATTTGTTTTATGTTTAACAGAGAAATAAAATCACTGTTTGTAGTTGTAGTTATGCAGCATCCACTGTGTGTGTGTGTGTGTGTGTGTGTGTGTGTGTGTGTGTGTGTGTGTGTGTGGGTGTGTGTGTGTTTATATGACTCAGAGCATCAGTGAAGGTATCAAACTCTGGCTCTGCATGTAGAGTATTGATCCTGTATTGATGAGTATCTGTGTTTCCACCCACAGCTAGCAGGAATTATTACATCACACACAGACTGCAGACTGCGTTGGTGTGTGTGTGTGTGTGTGTGTGTGTGTGTGTGTGTGTGTGTGTGTTACTTGTTCCAGTGGCTCTTGGAGTTCTTGTAGAGGGCGGGAAACATGATGGGGAGGATCTTGGCGGCGTTGTCGCTGATCAGACTCATGATGTACTCGTTGTTCCAGTAATACAGAGCTCTCTCTGCCACCTGCACACAGTGACATCATCGTCATCATCATCATCAGGTTATAATATAATCACACGGCTATCTGCTGCAGTGTTGTCTGAGTCGTCTCAGCACTCATGTTGCTTAGCAACAGGGATCTATTTGTTTGGGCGGAGGAGTCCCTCTGAGGATGAACGCAAACATCCACACGTCATGTTACAGTTATTCAGTGAAAACAAGCAGCACTAAAAACTGTTCCTGGCTTGTTTTTTGTCTTTGAATCATTTATTTTGTGGAGTTTTTGAAGATATTTTATGTCGTTATCAGGAAGTCAGCAGTAAAACTGACAGGAAATGATTTTTGGGAGGCAATTATTTTTTCTAAATGTATTTAGTTTTTTAATCTCACACTATTTTATTTAGTGCATGTATGGCCGTAGAACCATAGTGGTGATTTTATCTTGACTTTATATTGTATAAAAATTCTCATAATAAAACATATTTGAAAGGAAATGAGGTGAGAGAGACGAGTGACGACATAGACCAGACGTCCCGGTCAGCACCTTAAACCACTGCTCCACCAGGACGCCACCAAACAGCAACAAATGGATCGGAAAGTTCTGATTTAGGTTCTAATTCAGGTCCTGGTTCTGGTTCCTGGTACCTGGAAGTGGGGGCTGGACACACACTTGGCGAGCTGTCTGAAAAGCGGCTCCTGGACTTTAACAAACTCTGACGGCTCGATGACGTCCAGGATCTCCTCCAGCTCGTTCAGGAACATCACCTCCTTCGGACTGTGAGTCTTGGGCCAGAACTTCAGCAGCCCCATGATCACCTGCAGGGGTCAAAGGTCGCAGCAGAGCCGGAGTTCAGGTTAAAAACACTCAAACAGTAAATAATAAATGTTTCTCCTTCTGTAGGATTTAAAACAAGAGTTTCAGCATCGCGGTACATTGTACTGTACAGGTGTTCATGTGTCCACCCTGTGCGTTACTATGGAAACACTGCCCATCGCCAGCAGCAGCAGCAGTAGAGCTTTTGCAGCGTTGTCATGGAAACAGATGGGATGTCTCAGCAGACTCACCGGCTCTGTCAGACTGCTGTCCTTCTCCAGGAACTGAACCACACAGTAGGCCAGCTGCAGACGGACGGAGAGACGATCAGACCAACAACACATAACATCTGGTTCACTGCGGCATGTTTAACGTTTATCTGTTCAGTTTTACATATTTAAAAAAAAAATTCAATCAAAGCAGATTTTAAAATTGAATTTAACTTTCTAAAATTGTATTTTTCATTCGTCAGATCAATGTATAATTATGTTTCTGGAATATTTTTATATATTAGATTAGACTGACTCCAGACTTTTAAACAGAAGTGAGTCGTTTGACCTCTGACCTGCGGGTGGTAGACGCTGAGAGACTTGACTTTATGAAGCGGCAGAAGGACTCTGATCAGAAACATCTTGTGTTCTTCTTTCAGCGGGAGAGCGAAGCCGTTGATTATACTGACGGAGAGAATCAAACAATATTACACAGGAAGAGATGGAAGAGTGTGTGTGTGTGTGTGTGTGTGTGTGTGTGTGTGTGTGTGTTACCTCCCCAGGATCTCCAGCAGCTCAGCGATGCCGTTGTGATGTTCTGTCTCATAAATAAATCTGTAAAACAATGACACCAGTTTGACTGACTGGGAGCACTGGATAGAAAGTGCAGCTGCTGTCCCAGTGCTGCTCACTCTGCTGGTTCTACATGTGTCTGTGGTTCTGCTGGTTCTACATGTGTTTGATGTCCTGCTGGTTCTACATGTGTCTGTGGTTCTGCTGGTTCTACATGTGTCTGTGGTTCTGCTGGTTCTACATGTGTTTGATGTCCTGCTGGTTCTACATGTGTCTGTGGTTCTGCTGGTTCTACATGTGTCTGTGGTTCTGCTGGTTCTTTCTGTTTGATGTTCTGCTGGTTCTACATGTGTTTGATGTTCTGCTGGTTCTACATGTGTCTGTGGTTCTGCTGGTTCTACATGTGTCTGTGGTTCTGCTGGTTCTGACCTGTAGAAGATGTTGTTGATCTGGCGGCGGATGTAGGCTCGGAGGCCGAGGAACTTGCCGTAGATCCGGTGCAGGATGGTCTTCAGGAAGTCTCTCTCTCGAGGATCTTCGCTGTCAAACAGCTCCAGCAGCTTCACACAGAGTCTCAGTCAGAGTTCCAGCGGAACGTAAACATCACAACATCTCAACATCTTTAAATCTCACAGATCTGATCTTACCGACATTACAAACTTTTGGTCGATGTATTTTTTGGCGACGTTGGGCTGGAAGTCTGGAGACTCCAGGAACCGGAGGAAGAACTCGTAAACCAGCTGAGGACACGAACACACAGCAGACGTGTCGGTTAACACGACTACACGTGATGATTACACAGGAACGTGTCAGACCTTGAACCGCGAGGAGAGACGAGTCTGCAGCTTTAAATTCAAACAGTGCAGCTGCTGAGGAGGATAATATCTGAGAAACTGTTCAAAGTCAAACAGTTTGAGTTACACGTTTATAATTCACCTTCTCTTCAGAGTTCACTTAGTTAAACTGGACATGATGTCCAAAAGCAAGCCCTACACAACTAAACTAGGATGTTATCAATAGTACTACCCTCATCAATACTCTCTTATTTGTTCTCTTACTGTGTGATACTTGTAGTGTTGTTGGTCTCTTGGCCAAAGCACAGAAAGAATTTACAGCACTGTGAGAAACATACGGTGTCGTCTGATCCTCTATAAAGGTTCCTGCTGACATCGTACCTGCAGGTGGGGCCAGGCAGCTTCCAGCGTCGGTTCATCCTCCTCGGGGTCGAACTCGGCTCCGGTCGGGTTGGAGGACGGAGGAAGAGTCCGGAACAAGTTCACTGAAAACTAACACACACACACACACACACACACACACACACACACACACACACACACAGTCATTACAAACTGGTCAGTTCACCTGCTTTGTGAGGACTAATTAGTTGTGAGAGCTTGAACATTGTTTCTTCAAAGAGCAGTTTGAGGGTTATATTATTCATTACTCATTGATTTTTGGCCTCATGTATTTTGACCAGAACATGATGACAACATAAGTTTTGTAGCAGTTGTCGCTAACATGTTGTCAAACAGACACAGAACGTGAACAGTGTCAGTAATACCTCGTGGGGTTCCTCAGGGTTCCATCCTTGGTCCTTATTATCATATTTTCAATTCACATTAGGGCTGCAAATAATGATTATTTTCATTATCAATTATACTCTCCATTAATGGCTTCATTGTTTGGTTTATAAAATGTCAGAAAATGGTGAAAAATATCGATCACTGCACCCTAAAGACCAAGACGACGTCCTCGAATGTTTTGTTGTGCTCAAAGATCTTCAGTTTACTGTCACAGAGACTAAAGGAACCAGAAAATATTCACATTTAAGAAGCTGAACCAGACAATTTGGAGAGAAAAAATTACTCAAAACAATTAATTAGTTATCAAAATAGTTGGTTACTAATTGACACACAACACAACAGGAAAACAAATCATAAGAGCGTTTTCTGATCCGACGCCTCTGTGGTTCAGCTTTGGTTGATGTTAGGAAACTAAAACTACTTGCTGAAGATTTATTAATGATTTTTGGTCACTTTTAGGGAAATGCAACAAGCTGAAAACACGACATCCGACAAATGATCAGCTTATTGAATCCACTGGACGTGAGTCTAATCTGGTCTCTCCTTTTAACTCTGGTTTGGTCTCCACCAGAGAAAAACTCTCCATCTAAGCAGGTTTATCAGGAAACTGATGACAGAAGAGGCTGAAACGCTCCGTAGAGCTGCAGAGAAGTTTATTTTCACATTACAAGTTTCAATAATGAGTCATGTGACACATCGTTATAATACAGATATTGATTCGTTTGACAGTTTGCTGTTTTGACAGCACATTAGTCACCGCAGTTATGTGTTGTTAGGTTTGTTGTTTTTATACATTTTACTTATGTTATATAGCCCATCTGATGGTGACGATACATTTTTTTAATGATATACATAAATAATGTGTGTGGGTGTGTCACCCAGTGATACATCATACAATAAATTATACAATAAATTAAAATAATAAATAAATAATGATAATTTTACAGTACTGACTTTGATTATTACAATGTTGTAGTAATTCTGAATGAATAGAAAAACGTCTTTGATTTCATTTCATATTTGAGAATCTACTTGAAGTTTTCCATAAATCCAGAGTTTATTCTTCTGTCAGAATTTCCCGCCTTCTTCTTTAGAAGAGGAAGGTAAAAGAAGGGGAGGATAAAAAAAAAATAAATCCAAGACAAAACAAACAGCATCAAAGAGGAAGAAGGAGGGAAAAAGAAAGAAATTACAAGTCTTTACTCAAAGTAAGGTACATGTAGCGCTCCGCTAGGTGACCATCAGCCTTAAAACAACAAACCAACAGCTTCAATTCATTGTTCATTTATTATAATAACTTGACCACTTGGATCATCTTTTTTCAAATAGCTTCTAATTCCCCCTGATTTTATAAATGAAGTATTTTATCTGATATATTTGTTGAACTGTGTTTTTTAGAGCTGCAATATCCTTCACAAATATTTATCATTTTCATTGTGTATTTGGTCTACTGTGTTGCCTAACAGCACAAAGTCTGTATTCAAATAAATAGTACAATTTAAGGTAGTATTATTGTTTCTTTCTGTATATTCTGTGTATGTAATGATGGGTTAAGTGGCATAAGGTTCACCACACTCCCTCCAGCAGTTCGGTAATATTTTACAATTGTATTTAGTTTGTTGTGCTGGTGTTAAAAAGTAGCCTGATTGTATTTTCCATTCCTCCTCCCTCCAATAAGGAGATGCAGTGGTTGTATGTAGATCGTGTCCTCAGATATGTGTGTGTTGAAACCTTTTGGAAACACATTAAAGAAGAATTGGACACCGTCTTCAGAGTTGATATCCCTCTGGACCCTTTAATTTTCTTACTGGAGAAGATACCAGAGAACTTGCTATATGTTACATATTCTGTTTATGACTGCGAAGAAAATGATTACTGTTAATTGGATGCAGCCATGTGCACCCACAAAAGCTCAATGGATACAGAAGATTAAGCAGATACATACCATGGAAAATATGACTGTTATTTTACAGTTTAAAGTACCACTATTCATAAGAAGATGGGTCATTCTGGGACTGAAATGATGCTAACACCTTAAATGTAATGTACAATATTATATCATCTACTTTGACCCTGCACAACCAAGAATTACAGTATAACATTTAATGACAAGGTGACCTTTTTGTCTGTTTTGTTTTTGTTTTCTTGCTGTCTCAGTTGGTGTAATTGGTTTTGTTTTTATTTGTCTGTTTGTTTGTAGCCTCCTATGGGAGGGTTCGGTTGTGTATATTTGTATTGAATGTATGTCTGTGTTTGTATTGCCTGCAAGTTCGATAAAGGCAATAAAGTTCTAAAAAAAAAAAAAAGATATGTGTGTGTTAAGTTCATTTTAGTTTTGCTCTCATGTCTTGTTGATTGTAGCTGTTGAGGGTCGCAGGTGTGTGTGCGTAAAGCAGAAGTGAAGTGTGAGATACCATGAGGCCAGTGTGTGTGTGTGTGTGTGTGTGTGTGTGTGTTTTCTCACCATGATGACGGCCTCTGGGTAGATACACTCGGTCACCACGTCGCTGTTGTGCGTGATGTACTCGACCATCTCGTTGAGTCCGGCTCTCTTCACCTCCTTGTACTTGAGGTCACTGAGCGGGTCGCTGACGAAGTCGAACAGAACGCAGCACTGACGCAGCTTCTGCACGAACAGCTCCTCACGGTCCACCGGAGGAGCATCTGAGAGGACATCGATACTGATATTTAAAGGACAGCTTCATGATTTTTCAGATGCTCCATATGAAAAATGCAGCAGTCTGAGTTATTGGATATCTGACACATTTACAGTCTTTTTAGCATCAAATTCCCTCTTTAATATTAATCTTCTTTCTCTAAAGTTCCTTTTAAGTTGTTTTTTTAAAAGTGTGACCAACTATCTGCATTATTTCTATTTTATAAACTATATAAATCATACAGCTGTTCACTGAACGCTACCAACTCGAAGCTTCAATGTGTTTCATTCTTCTTCTTCTTATATTCTACATCGTTCATTTCTGCACAAATGTTAATAACTAGTCTCTGTTCTTCCATATCAGCTGATTTTGCACATTTGTCTTTCCTCTCCGGTGGATTTATGTTCTGTTTTTTGTGTTTTTTTTGTATATATTATACTTTATATAGAAGGTGTCTGACCAGCATCATCATTTCAGTAATCACAACTTTACGTTGCTTTATTAAATGATGTATGACACCGATACTGATATATCTGCAATGAGCTGAAATCAGCTGATATGTTGATCTGGCTCTAGTAAAAAAAAAACACAGAAGAAGAGTGGATCTCAATAAACCTCTGATTCTTTTATTTTAGGAATAAAGTGAAGAACTGTGAAGAAGAAGGAGCCGTGATAAACACGCCGTCAACCTCATCACAGGTTCCAGTTTAACAACCTGACGCTGCTGATCAACTCAACCAAAACATCTGGAACGTCAGATTATAAACAACAATATGATCAATAATCACATTAAAATCATGTTTATTACAAACACGAGGTCAGACTGCAGACAAGCTGCCTGCTGAGTCACACCTGAAACACCGACATCACCATGGTAACCAGCTCTGTCTGCACCGCACACACACGCACACACACACACACAGCTGTCAATCAGGCGGACTGGGCGGGGCTCAGCTCTTCTTCTGCTGTTTGTTCACACCACACAGAGACAACCAGTCGTCAAGGAGTCAACTACGACTCCCAGGGTGCATTTCAGCAAGAAACATCCAATCACAGAGCGTGTAACTCAGTCACGTGTGTCGCTAACAGCGGGCAGCGAGTAAATCGGTTCACTTTTCATTTGTGGTTCAGTTTTGAGTGGATTCAGTAACCACGGTGATGCGTTGACTCGGGTCGGGATGTTGATCTCTGTACAGTTACCCATAACGCTGGAGGAGATTCAGCAGCTTGTTCTGAATAAAATCCTTCTATAACGGAGCTGAGACACACAAACTGTGTCATAAAAAAACATGAATGGAAATAAATGATGTCATACAGGAAACACGTGACTCAAACGTCCCTGAAGCTTCCGCCACCACTGGAGACACCCAACATGGCGGCGGACGTTTCTCTGGGCGGCGTTCAGGACGTGTCTGTATAACTGACACAGAGCTGCTATCAAAACGCCGCCAGCAGCAGGAAGCTGTGACGTCATCACGCTCTCCATCAGCAGGATGTGATGTCACGTTTCCATGGCTTCAGCTCTCTGGTCGCTGCGTCTTCTTCTGTTTCTGCTTTTACTGCAGTCGACGGCAGAATCAGTCAACTGTTTACTGTTAATATTCACTAAACAGTCCTGGATGGAAACCAGACTGCTGAACCACAGAGGACACAGTGATGGGAAACACTCCAGACTAACCCTGGTCAGGGTTAGGTTTAGGTTAGGTGAAGGTTAGTTCTAGGTTACCTTTGAGAGCAGGTAGTTTCTGCAGCTCTCTGTTCCTGGTCAGGCTGAAGCGGGACGAGCTCTGGCGTCGCTCCTTCTTCACCAGCTGAGGACCTCCAGAGTATTTGATCTTGTTGAGCTGAGTGGGAGGCGGCGTGCTGTTACTGGGACGCTTACTGCCACTCTGCTGCTGCTGGGACTGACCACACACACACACACACACACACACACAGGTTTGGCTGTTAGGACAGCTTCATTTCAGAGCATCTGAACAAGTTTGTCAAGCTTCAGTTATGTAACAGAATAAATGAAAGAAATGAAGGAAAAAAAGGAAAGAAAAACAAAAACATGTACAAAAAAAGTGGAATTTGGTCACCAAAGAGAAATAAAAAATCTTACAGTTACATGGAAAAAGTATGTTTAAGTCTGTCTGCTTTACTGTCCTGGAGCTCTGGTTGTATTGAACAGGAACCTCTGGGTGCTGCAGGTCAGCTGCCTGAACATCTGTCAATAACAGCTATTTTCAGCTTGCAGTCATGCAAACCCTGCAGCACATCTGCAGCACATCTGCAGCACATCTGCAGCACATCTGCAGCAGCCGACATGCATGAAGCTCCCTGCTGACCAACAGAACCTGAAGGCCTCAGAGTCCATTATTCTCATTAATGATTCATCACTTAGTTTATAAAACAGCAGAAAACTGTGAAAATGTTTAGAAACATTATGGATGTAAACTGCATCATTAATAACTGATCAGACCTTTATGTTTAAACTGTTGTCACAGACTGATGTAGAAATGTGTTTGATGCACTTTATTTACAGGAAAGAGATGAAAAATGCTTAATCGAGGCTGCAACTTATGAATATTTTCATTATGGATTAAGCTGTTGATTATTTTATTGATTAATTGTTAGTTGTTTGGTCCATAAAATGCACAAAAATGGTGAAAAATGTGAATAACTGCATCCTAAAACCCAAGACGACGTCCTCAAATATCTTGTTTTGTCCACAAGCCAAAGATCTTCAGTTTACTGTCACATTTAAGAAGCTTTTATGACTGATGAACGACTGATGAACAACTGATTGATTGACTAATTAATTGATTAATTGATTGTTAAAATAGTTGCCGGAGTGCAAAACTTTTGTGCCATTTTTGAACATTTCATGGACTAAACGATTATCAATTAATTCAGAAAATAGCTGTCAGATGAATCGTTAGTTGCAGGTAGGATGTCAATGATTCATTGATTACGGATTAACTGCCATTAATAATTTAACTGATTTAATTATATTAACTGATAATGCAGAAGACGAGGAACGAGGTGATGTTGTGTAGATGTGCTGTAGTACCCGGTTGCACCACCAGGTGGAGCCTCTTACTGTTTAATGAGATGAGTTACAGGTGTGTTTGCTGATCAGAAGCAGTGAGCAGCTGAGAGCAGCTGAGAGCAGCAGAGAGCAGCAGAGAGCAGCTGAGAGCAGCTGAGAGTAGCAGAGAGCAGCAGAGAGTAGCAGAGAGCAGCTGAGAGCAGCTGAGAGCAGCAGAGAGCAGCTGAGAGCAGCTGAGAGCAGCAGAGAGCAGCAGAGAGCAGCTGAGAGCAGCAGAGAGCAGCAGAGAGCAGCTGAGAGCAGCAGAGAGCAGCTGAGAGCAGCTGAGAGCAGCAGAGAGCAGCAGAGAGCAGCTGAGAGCAGCTGAGAGCAGCTGAGAGCAGCAGAGAGCAGCTGAGAGCAGCTGAGAGCAGCAGAGAGCAGCAGAGAGCAGCTGAGAGCAGCAGAGAGCAGCAGAGAGCAGCAGAGAGCAGCTGAGAGCAGCAGAGAGCAGCTGAGAGCAGCAGAGAGCAGCTGAGAGCAGCAGAGAGGCATCTGAGTGGTGACAGAACTTGTAACAGTATTGGTGTGTGTATTATTTTATAAAGCACCAGTAAGTCTGAAGTCTGCTGTTTACATTTTTAATGTACTGGAATGGAAAATGGAAAAACGTCCACTGTGTTTCATAATGATTGATGGACTATTGACTATCAGAAGCTTTGTGACCCTGAGCTGCGGCGGCCGGCAGTCTCGTGGCCGTGCTGTCTGCTGCCAGAGTCTCTGTGAACAGCAGCAGCAGTGTGAGCTGTTTGCCCCGCAGACGTTAACTCACACATGTGACACGCAGCTCCGTCATGAGTTAGTGGGAAACACAGAGCACCGTTTCACTGACGAGTCTGTCTCAGAACAACATAACGACAACAACATATATGAACATGATGCTATAATGTGTCTCTAAAACGTATCTGAAGTTGCTTCAGATACATCCAACCTTCAAACCTTTCACCTGCTTTAAGGTTAAATGTTTTTCAGTCTCTTGTTGTCTCTTCTGATAGAAACACACAGAGCTGCCAGACTGGAAGCTTTTTACCATCAAACAATATCAAAATATAAATGAGTCCATCTTTATATTTGTGAAGTCCATCCTCACCCTCCACCTCTTGTAACTAGAGTTAGATCACAGATCTCATCCTACTACATGTATATTTATATGCTTGTTCTTTCATTTTTTCATATTAGAAAGAATAAATGGAATAAAAAAGACTAATTTCAGAGGAAACTCGCTCGATTTGTGTAACTAATTCATTGTTTTGAGTACTTTTTTAAAGAAAAAAAGTCAAAATTCTCTGATTGCAGCGTGTTAAATGTGAATAGTTTCTTTAGTCTCTGTGACAGTAAACTGAAGATCTTTGTGGAATAAACAAGACATTTGATGACGTCGTCTTTGGGAAACGCTGATCAACATTTTTCTATTAGTGAAAATAATGAGATGAATGGATAAAAAGGAAATGATCACCTCATATTAACTTCAGATAAAGTGCCAGTCCTCATGTGTACATGTGAATATTAATTAAAGATCAGACAGACTCACCTCGTCTGAATTGTCGGTGGCAGCATCTTTCCCGCCGCCGCCGCCGCCGCCGCCGCTGCTGTTACTGTTCTTCGTGCTGCTTTTGGCAGATTTGGTTGTTTCCTATTTGCAGAGAGAAAAAAAACATGTAATAAAAACCATAAACCAGCTGTGACTTTACGCAGATTTAAAGAACTGATACTTCAGGATGAACAGGTAAACACACTCCATCAAATCTGCACCTGAAAAGATTTCATCAACTTTTTTTAGTTTTTTTTTTTACTGTAAAAATCAAAAGTTACTTCTGATGTTTGTCAGAACAAAAGCTGAGTTCAGATGTTTGGATCCTGTTTCATCAAACTGTCCAAGACATACGCTTTATTTTCATTATTGATTATTATTCTGTTGATTCATTGTTTGGTCTCATCATGAAAGGTTGTTTTTATTTTGCATTTTTGCTTTTTTTAAAAAAAAATCCCTTTAACGATGATCAAAATAGCTGCTGGTTTATTTCCTGTCCATCGACTATTAATAAATAAATTATTTATTGTCCATGATAAACAAACAACATGTCTGACAAAACAATCTTTGCTTATTATCTATTTCTTAATGTCTAAATAATATTTTGGTTGGTTCTGCCTGTATTACACAGTGAGTAGAGAGACGACAACAAACCATTAGATGATCAATTTCATAACTGATTCGTTGTTTCAAGCAAAAATACCAAAATATTTTTCATTTCTAAAACGTGAGAATTTGCTATTTTTCTTGGACTTTTCTTACAGTAAAAGTAAAAACTATAGATACACTTTATTTGAATTATTTTTGGTTTTGGACTGTTTTTTATAATAATAATAATAATAATAATAATAATAAAAATAATAATAATTGGCAGATGAATCGATAATGAAATCAATATTTAGTTGCAGCTCTACATGTTCCCTGTCGTCACCTCCTGAGCCTTTCCAGAGCTTTCAGCTGCATCTCACAGTCTTCATCAGAGGACGCAGATAGCTCAGTTAGCGTTGGTCACATGACAACGGCGGTGGACCATCTCCATGGCAACTGTGAGCAGTATCCATTCACTGATGCAGACCATGAGGTGACACTGAGAGCTCTGGAGAAGCTGGTGAACGGACCTTGAGTTGGGATTATTTTTGACAACATACTGTTTCCATGGTTACGGGTGATTGTTGGCGCTGCTCATTGGTCAGCGGTCAAGAACAGAGAAAGAATAATGAGACGATGTGAAGGTGAGAAATAACAGCTTTACTCAGACGATAGTAAATGATTGTGTCTGATCTTTTTTCTCATGTCACTTGTAAGTAATGTTTGTTTGTTTGTTTGTTTGTTGAGCAGCTGGAATTGACACAACATCTATTTCTATTGTTTATCTATGTTTTAACAGTACAGATGTACCGCGGTGAAACATCTGGACGGTAACAGTACCGCCGACCACTTCCATCACCGTCGTTATGGTGACAACGTTTGTTTTCAGAGGACAGCGTGAACACAGCAGGCTGATCTGGACTTTACCAACAACAGCAGCTTCAGGTGTTCAGTCGTAACGTTGTCGTCACTGTGTGATAGCTGTGGTGTGAACAGTAGACAGCGGTTCATCTCTGCTACAGGAAATATAAGTGTTGATGACTCATGTTGTTGTGGAGCCGTGTGACATGAACACAACAAATACATGAAATCAACTTGTTCCCATGAAGCCTTTAAGCTCCACCGATATAAACACTGTCAGAGTCTGATGATCACTGACACCTTCAATCACGCGTCACACACACTGACTGACATATTACTGTTAACAACACACACACACTGACTGACATATTACTGTTAATAACACACACACACTGACTGACATATTACTGTTAATAACACACACACTGACTGATATATTACTGTTAACAACACACACACTGACTGATATTACTGTTAACAACACACACACACTGACAGACATATTACTGTTAACAACACACACACTGACTGACATATTACTGTTAATAACACACACACTGACTGATATTACTGTTAACAACACACACACTGACTGACATATTACCGTGATTTAACACCTGCACAACATAAAAACAATCCGCTCCCATGATGCTGTGTCCGGTCATCAGATGGTTACACATGATAAAACCAGCAGCTAAAAGCTAACCTGCAGCCGGTTTAGCGTCACATATTTCAGTTTCATGAAGGCATGAATGAGTCACAGCGAGCACAATCAGCACAGCCACATTTATATTTAAGCTCAACCTGTTTTTCTACAAGATGAATAATTTACGGGAGGAGGCAGCGGTTCCTCCCCGGAGCTCCAGCAGCAGCAGCAGCAGCAGCAGCCAGTTAGCGACGATGCTCCCGGGCAGCGAGCTCACATCTCACATCGCTGTTTTAACACCCGGACAACACTGCTGACATTAATTACCAATACTGGTTAATGCTGTATCTAACCAGCTGATACTGATAAAACCAGGAGGCAGGTTTATAAGTCTGTTAGCGGTTAGCTTAGACATCCACTGCTAGCGCGGCCTTAGCATGTAAGCTAGCCGCTACTCGGTAAAATATAACGTCTAAAGTATAACGGCTGCTTCAATGTCACTCTGCTATATTACAGTGTAAAACAGTTCATGAGTCTGTCATGTAGCCGCCGACTCACCTTCTCCTTCTTGGTTTTGTTCGGCATCTTGACTGTGTTGCAGGGTTCTTTTTTTTATTCACGGAGGTTCCGTGATGTTCGTCCCCGGGACTCAGACGCTGTCACTCGGTCTGTCTCTGCTCCCAGCGCCCGCTCCCGGTCCGGGCAACCCCATTGGCTGTTAACATGTAACATCTGCCTAGCGACGCGTGGAGGCATTTTTCTGATTGGCCGGCTGTGAGTTTGGTTATGAGGGTGAGGCAGGACTTGAGTCTTCCCCAGCAACACAACACCTCCAACCTGATGATGCTGGAACCTGTCTGAGCACAGAAAATAGCATCTTAAACTGCTGCTAATGTCACAGAGGTGGAAGAAGTACTGAGATCCTTTATTGCAGTAAAAGTACCAATACAGCAATGTACAAATACTCCATTACAAGATAGAGTCCTGCATGAAAAACTACTACAGTAAAAGTACATAAGTATTATGAGCTTGATGTAGTTAAAGTATTGCAGTAAAAGTACATAAGTATTATGAGCTTGATGTAGTTAAAGTATTGCAGTAAAAGTAGTGGTTTGGTCCCTCTGACTGATATATTATTATATATGACATCATTAGATTATTAATAGTGAAGCATCAGTGTTAGAGCAGCATGTTACTGTTGTAGCTGCTGGAGGTGGAGCTAGTTTACACTACTTTATATACAGTTAGCTAGTTTAGTCCAGTGGTTCCCAACCTAGGGGTCGGGCCCCTCCAAAGGGTCAGCAGATAAATCTGAGGGGTGGTGAGATGATTAATGGGAGAGGAAAGAAGAAAAAACAAAGTTCTGATACACAAATCTGTTTTCAGTTTTTGGACTTTTTCTCTAATCTTTGATTTTTGCTGAAATATTGGATCATTTGAACATTTATTGAAATGAAAGCATGTGAGAAGTTTAGAGGGAAAAATCACTATTTGGTGGAGCTGTTAACAACTCATAGACATGTGAAATGTGACCCCGACTACACACTGCTTTTTGTAAGACGTCAAAAGACAAAAAGGTTGGAAACCACTGGTTTCATCTTTAACAATGTGTTGTATTTTAAAAGCTTGTTATATTATCCATTGTGTCAAATCTTCATCTGAAAAGTAACTAAAGCTGTAGTTATAAAGTAGCATCAATGACAGAATAAATGACAATAAGAAGCATAAAACTTATAGTCTTGTGAATTATATGAAGCTGAGCTGATGTTTTGTGTTTTTGGTTTGTTTGTTCTTATTTAGTTTGTTGTGGGTTTTTTTCTCCTTCTTTCTTGTGGATTTCATTATGTATCCGTCTCTTATTGATTTATTGGAAATCAATAAATACAGTATTTGTTAAAAAGGAACCACTGGGAAGACACCGGACAACACGGAGAAAAAAAAGGTTTTATTTCATGAGTGTTGAAACAGTTTGACACAGAGACAGCTGAGTAAATCCACTGATGAAGACTATGAGATGCTGTTAAAAGCTCTGGGAGACACTAATGAGATTAAAATGTTTTTGGTGTTTTTTGTCTATTGATGATAATTAGAGACCAACCGATACTGGACTATACTAGGGAGTGAAAAATTCTGATATTGATATATCGGCCAATAATCTATATATATGTTCCCTCAAATGTGGTTATCAAACACTTGAGACAAAGATGCACAATGGAGGCAGTTTAACAATAAACTTTATTGTCTAAAATGACATCAGTGAAACAGTAAAGTTCACTGAGAATTTAATAATTATAAATATACATAAATAAAAAAAACATATGAATACATTAAACTTGAGAAAGGATCAAATATACATAAAATGCTGCATATACAACTTTAAAATATTGACGCATATCAGACAACATATATGCTGATGTATCTGTGATAGATCAATAATATCGGCCGATAATATTGGCCGACTGAAATATGGATCAATATCGGTCTAATGATAATGATTTATAATCACTTATTGATCGCACGGGATCAAACGTTCTTCTCATGCAGAGTGAGAAAAGTCCTTCTGTGATGATCAATGAGACACATTTATCAAGTCACTTCCTCCTCCTGACAGACACATGATCACATGATTGATCACATGAAGGAACGGCCAATCAGAGATATGGATCCACCTGACATCTGGCAGATTATAAATTATTTTCTGTGGTTTGTTATTCTGTAAGAACATATAGAATTATCATTGTTTTAAAAAAGTTGATTTTCTTTGTGTGATGTCTTTAAATCTTTGCAACGATCTAATATATTGATAATGTATAAATCTATAAATGTAGATGAGATAAACTAGAAATAATGTGATCAATCATCAGATCGATGTAGATTTATTCTTGTTTGATAAATGTCAATAAAAAAAGATGTTCAGACACAAATAACAGTGAGGTGTCTCTCTTCTTCATGATGCTGCTTGTTATTGATCCTGATCATTGATGATCGACATCATGACTGACTTCTACACCCAGAACACGTCTGATCAGCTGTTTTTACTTTCAGCAGCTTGATAAATAAATAAATATGAACCTCAGAGACTCACTTCACCTGTGATCACACAAACAAGTTCAGTTTTCACCCAACAAACTTTACCAGAGGGAATCAGTTTCCTCCACATCATCTGATCAATGAAGCTCATCAGTAGTACTGCAACCAACTATTATTGTCTTTAATGATCCAGATTGATCAGTTTATCAAGTGTTGATCATTATTTCATATTCAGATGACTTGTTTTCTCTCATCAACAGTCACAGACACAAAGATGTTGGGTTTATTATCATTGAAAACTAGCAAATATTCACATGTGAGGAGCTGTTAACTGTCAATCAATCAATCATCCAAGTGCTGCCATGTATAGTGGAGGCTGATTGTTTATTTCTATGTACTGGGTGTTAAATTTCCCTCCTTTGAATCAATGAATCTAATATTATTGTTGGACGTGATGCAAAATACAAACAAATCTTAACAGTTTTCTATTATAAAAATCATGAAAGTTGTTTCCAAACAGCTGTTTACAGGTTCAGAGATTCTTCAGAGGGTCTTCAGTCAGAGCTGCTGTCTGATGCTGTCACGCCACCTAGTGGTGAATATCAGACCATGAACCTGAATTAAATAAAATATTCTGTTGGATTTTTACAAACTTCCTCCGGTGGGCAGTGACTTAAAAACTGCAGCAGCAGCAGACGGTTGATGGTTCGATTCCCACTGCTCTGATTTAATCCCCCACTGGAGACTGACAGGCAGCGGCAGGGTCTGACTGATGAATCTTATGTTAGATAATAATATGTTTTTACATCCAGAGACACAAACATATCATCACCTTTTTAATATAAATGATGGTTTCCAGTGTTTCCAGTGTGTTAAACCAGTAGTCAGGTGTCCATAGTAACAGTGAAAGAGGTTTTCCTCGCTGTAATCATTCCTCCTGTTCATACTGGATATTAAAAGATCCTTCAAATGTGTTTTCAATGGAAGTGATGGAGGCCAAAATCCACAGTGTGTCCACACAGTCATTTAAAAGTCTGTGTGAAGCTTCTATTCAGCTTCAGCAGTCTGAGTTAGTCATATCAAGTGGAGATCTGACACATTTACAGTCTTTTTAGCATCAAATTCCCTCTTTGTGTTTCCTCGGACAGTGTTTCCCTGTTGAGCTGCAGGTGGAAGTATAGTAACAAAAAGAGGAACTTTGGCACTAAAAAGACTGTAACGTTGAAAGATATCTACTTGATTTGACTCATTTGGACGCTGAAGCTTCATATTAGCTTCAGAAGGAGGACTGTGGATTTTGTCCTCCATCACTTCCATTGTAAGGTCATTATGAAGGGATCTTCTAATGGTCAGTATGAACAGGAGGAATGATTACAGCAAGAAACACAGCTTTAATGTTCATTTGAAGACTGACTGTTGGTTCCAGACAGACCTGAAAAACTGTGAATCTGTCATTTAAAGCTGCACCAATCAATATGTTAATATTTTCATATCACCAATAGATGACATCAGGGGCATCACTACAGATTTATGGTTAGGGGGGCTAAGCCTCTACCAGGGAGGATTGGGGGGAGGATTTTTTTTTTAAAATAGCCCCAAAATATCTGTTTGTCATGAATTTTTAGAGTAGCAACAGGTGTAAAATCAACACAATAGATCTGTCTCTTCATAGTTTGTATTCGGCACAGATCTAATATGACTTAAATGCTTTCCAGCCACTTACAACAGGCACAGATCAAGCAAAGGTACTGAAGTCAAGGAATGTTATCTCCTCTCTCTTAGATAAGTTGCAGCTCCTCAGTATGTTATTTATACACAGACTGATGTTTGATGTGTGAACCTCTAAAACTAAAAATGTCATAAAATCATTTAGGTGAGTTTATTCCTTGTATGAGTAATAGGCCTATGTGATAAAATTCAGTATTAATTTCAACTGAAAGCTTAAACAACTCCCACTCACTTTCTTCTTGATCACTAACCTTCATCAGACCTGCTCCTTCAGCTTTGTCAGTCTCCTCATCTTCCTCCTCTTCCTCTCCTCGCCTGTTTTCAGTAACATTTTATTTTTTTTAAACTTAGATTTACAAGAACTCAAAGCTTAATGAGTGATCAACCAGTTTAAGTTTGTCTTTGTCTGAACTGGAAAAATCTTCTCACCTGACTGGCCTTCAGCGGAGCTGCTGCCTTTTTGAAGAAATGTCATATATCCATCTACATGTTGAGGAATTGAGGGATATAAAATTGTGTTATGATCAACACAATGTGACCTTTTCACTGACGCCCCTGAATATAGATTAATGTTAGCAGTGTCAAGGTCTACTTGAGGTCTCGTAGCGCATTTCATCCCCTCAGTCTCAGGCTCAGTCCAGAGGATGGACATTAGGATTCAGCCTTCATATCAGTGCTGATAAGCCTTTTTTTGCAGGAAGTCTTCAGTCTCTCAGGTGTTCCTGTGTTTGTCCAGCAGGGGGAGACGTTGATCTGAACTTCCTTCAACACTGAGCTCAAACACTCATGTTCTTATATTTATCACAGCTCAGAGGATCCAAAGATACACAACGAGTCCCCAAAAACTAACATTAGACCACAGTCCTCTTTACTCTGACCTTACCTTACACTGAACCTGAAGAACTGAAACCAGACCTGCCAGTCCTCACTGAGACCACGGCGTCCTTGCCTCCTGTTTTTAGTCATATATATACAGTTTATATGTATATTAGAGCTGCAAGTAACCATTATTTTTATTATCGACAAGTCGGTTGATTATTTTCTGGATTAATAGATGACTCGTTTGGTCATCAACTTCAGACATTATGAGGACACTTCTAACAGAGTTTCTTTGAATGAATGAACACACATGTTTAGCTAAAGTACTAGAAATGATGTATATACTGTATTTATAACATTTTCCAAATCAGCTGTTAGATTGATTTCCTTCAAAGGAACAGTTTCACATTTTGGGAACTCTTCTTATTCTCTGTCTGACGGAGAGTTAGATGTTCAGATTGATGAATATGAAGCTGAAGCCAGTTAGCTTAGCTTAGCATAAAGACTGAAACAGGGAAACTGCTAGCCTCATACAAAAACTGGAATGTAAAAACGTCACGTTGTGGTTTTATGGAGGGTTGTGCTGAACTTTTCTAACTATTTCTCAAATAAACATGACTTAACATTTGTTGTGATGGATTATTTCTCTGCTGGTTGATTTTCATAGAAACAAAATGGCTGCCTGGAAGGAAATCAATCTAAAAAGTGATTGATGATTTGGAAAATGATCAGCAGGATTTGTATTTTCTGGTTTCAGAAACGTTGGGACATGGCGGTCTGGTCCTTTTCTAAACGTGTCGTTCTTTAACCCTACAGACTCCAGCCCCCAGATGGTCTTGCTGACATCAGGTCTAGGTGAGAGCTTATTGGCTGAGACTGAGATGTGACTCCTCCCACAAACACCCACACTTCCTGTTCACCTTTTAAATGATTTTTTTCTTTTGGTTTGGTCTGAATGTTCCTGGTTTATTTCTCTGCACTGCACTTCTCTGGGTTGTCAGATCACCTGATAGCTGGCAGCCAATCACATGCTCTGCATGGTTTGATGTAGCACCTGTACATAGACGAGAACAGAGCGACACAAAACCTTAACACACCAAGTGACTTCTACACAGACAGGTGTTTGTTCAGCAGTGTGTTTCTGATGAATGTTGGTTTGTTCTGCTGCTCTGATGTCACAATAATAAAACTGTTTACAGCTTCGTACAAACCGACGACTCAGCGTCTTCATTCACTGTCAGTGACGGACATTTGACGTTTAACGATGTTTAACATTTTCACACATATTAAGGTGTGTCAAAGACAGTGATGAAAGTAACTAAGTACATTTACTGCAGTATTGTAGTTAACTACAGTTTAGAGGTACTTGTGCTTTACTTGAGTATTTCCATGTGATGCTACTTTCTACCTTTCAGAGGGAAATATTGTACTTTCTACTCCACTACATTTATTTGACAGCTTTAGTTACTTTTCAGATGAAGATTTGACACAATGGATAATATAACAAGCTTTTAAAATACAACACATTGTTAAAGATGAAACCAGTGGTTTCCAACCTTTTTGGCTTTTGACGTCTTACAAAAAGCAGTGTGTAGTCGGGGTCACATTTCACATGTCTATGAGTTGTTAACAGCTCCACCAAATAGTGATTTTTCCCTCTAAACTTCTCACATGCTTTCATTTCAATAAATGTTCAAATGATCCAATATTTCAGCAAAAATCAAAGATTAGAGAAAAAGTCCAAAAACTATTCCTAAAAGGGAGGCGAGTCCCCACATGTGTCTGTTTAAACAGATTTATGTCCTCACAACATGAGGAATACCTGGTACACACACACACACACACACACACACACACACACACACACACGACTTCCAGTAAAGAAGAAGGGTGAGGAGTTAACAGGTAGGCAGTAAAGGTGAAAGTATTCAGTCATTCTCCATTTTAAAGTCAACAGAGCAGAAGGAGGAAACAGTCTGAGGCAGGGTGAGTGTTAATATTAGAGCTGCAAATAATGATTACTGTCATTATTGATCAATCTGTTGATTATTTTACTGATTAATTGTCGGGTTGATTAAACTGTGTCAGAAAAATATGAAATTACAGTTTTGAGGTCTTCATATGTTGTTTCCTCTTTTCTCCTCTTGGTCAGAGGAACATCGGTGACGCAGTGTGAATGTTACAGTATTATGATCATTATTTCACTGTCAGAGGGTCTAGTTTAATCTTCCTGTGGACTGTAGATGCAGATTCATCTGTTTGACTTCATCTGTTGACACAGAACACACGTTTACTGGAGAATAACTGTATTTAGTACGATGAGGAAGTCTGTGTGTCTGAGTTTGTATCTAACAGCCAGCGAACAGTCAGAAAACTTTTCACAAAGCTCTTAAATTAAATTCAACACTCGCACTTTAAGCTGTAAGTGATTCTAGAAGCTCAGAGCGACTTTAAATGGCGACTAGCAAAACTGCTCTATGATTACTGCCTCACCTATTTGTACCTATTTGTACCTATTTGTACCTATTTGTACCTATTTGTACCTATTTGTACCTATTTGTACCTTCCCCATACTCCACATACGACCTACTGCAAAAAAAGAGAATTACCACAGCTGAACACATAGTACTTCACAATACAACAATGACTCTAGAAAACACACACTCACACACACACGACACGTCAACAGAGCAGAAGGAGGAAACAGTCTGAGGCAGGGTGAGTGTTACAGCCTTAGTTTTTTATCAATAATATATTGCTTATGTTTGTAAATTGTTTTATGCTGCTTTCTTAAAAGATGTTCGGCGCTACGCATATCCGACCATAAATCACCCAACTCCTTATTGCAGCAGGGTTTATTTTGTTTTGATTTTCTAAATTTAAGTTTACCGGTATCCACATTATCATTCAGCTCTGATCGTATTAATATACAAAACTCATCGTACCATTTATCCATCTCATCTTGCGTTTTGTTAAAAGTTTGTAATCTCTCAATAAGTTTCAGCATAGCCATACGTCCTACATCTGACTTTAAAAAAGTATCAGACACTGTTCCTTTCACTCGCTTTTTAATTTGTTTAGCTGGAGCAGATACTTCTTGAGACTGGGACATTTTATAACCAGCATTAAACTTCATCCACAGCAATGAGTGATCTGGTAATCGACAATAATCTCTGATCAAATTAACTACAGCTCTATCCTCTACCACCTGCGAAACAAGCAATACCTTCAATTCTAGGCAGTTTTCTAGATATTCAGATGGAGCTACAATGTAATCGACCACAGCTTTACCCTTTGGAGCCACTGATGTAAAGTTATCACATAAAGTATTGATCCTTCCATTAAGTGCACACATTCTGGAATCTCTTAAAAACTCCAGAAAGGTTTCTCTGTGTTTATTAACATAATCATCAATTGCAACTTGCCGGGGGATCGAATCAATAGAAGGGATCAAATCTTCCATATTACCAATTCTAGCATTTCAATCCCTGCATATATAGATTACATCCACTTCAGAAAACTGACAGATCTGACTTAACAACTGACAAAAAAAGATGATGCATCTCTTCCTCATGGAGAATCCTCAGGTGGAAGTTAACAGGAGAATATAATAAAACAATGAAAGGCCTATAATGCTATCAACGTTTTCAATCATTTCAATCTTATATTCTTGAAATAAACTACATCTTACTAACAGCCCTACTCCGTATGAACCAGTACATATTTATATGTGCAATAAAATCTGTTTTTGCCCTTTGCTCATGTCAGTTATGACGATCATTTTTTATGCCCCCTGTTGTTACCATGAACTTATAAAGCAAGTAGTCTGTAACTATTACCTGCATACCTTATTATTGTGTAATTAAAGATATACTATGTATATTATTACATTACTGTATCGTTATTTTTTCATCCTCGGGTGACAATACAAGCCTTCCATAGCTGTGCACTTGAGAGAGGTAAGTTTGCCTGTTATGAGCTGCTGCAGTGCTGGACCAACATGGCTGCTAGGAGCTCAAGTATAGACCCATTTCTCCACTTGTTCTTATTCAAATTCATACAATGAAGTAGAAGATATATAAATCTCTGGAGTGAGGGTAAAACTTGCCTGCCAAACACACAAGCATAAAAAATGATTGTCATAACTGCCATGAGCAGCAAAAACATTAGATTTTATTGCACATATAGATTATGAAGGACCACAAGGGTCACGGAAATAGTAGTAAAGCATTTCATTAATTAATAACTAAGTATACAATTAAAAAGGGATTTACAAAAGCAACTTGGAAATAGTCAATAATAATAGTTTGTGATTGGTTCTAATCATCAATTAGACAGTCGGGGAGAACGGGGTAACATGAGCCACCTTTTACATTTGATGATTTTACTGCAAAATAAAAGTATATTGTTTCATTAATAGTTACTATATATACCCATAGTAAGTATTTGGTGGTCATATTATTTAAACTGGTCTGAACTGGCAGCCATCATGGGCTACTCACAGTCTCCTGTCTTCTGATTATGATTGATTTAAAGATCCAACATCTTAGAGTAGACTTAGACAGTATCACTGTGAATGTCTGGCTTGGACGTTTCCACTTTATCACCAAAACACCTAAAAGTGGGAGGACAAAAAGTCTCACTGTCCCCCGTATTCTGGCACCAGTGCATTTAATGATGTTTAACATTTCCACACATATTAAGGTGTGTCAAAGACAGTGATGGAAAGTAACTAAGTACATTTACTCAAATACTGAACTCAGGTACAGTTTTAAGGTACTTGTACTTTATGCTTGCTGACACACACACACACACACACATACACACACACACACACACACACACGACTTCCAGTAAAGAAGAAGGGGGAGGAGTTAACAGGTAGGCAGTAAAGGTGAAAGTCTGTACAGACTCCATTTTAAAGTCGACAGAGCAGAAGGAGGAAACAGTCTGAGGCAGGGTGAGTGTTAATATTAGAGCTGCAAATAATGATTACTGTCATTATTGATCAATCTGATGATTATTTTACTGATTAATCGTTTAGTTGATTAAACTGTGAGATCACAGTGTCGACGTCTTCGGTTTCTGCGTCCTCACAGTGATGTAACGTGACTCACTGCTGCAGTTAAAATAGAGAGAAGTCACAGTTAAGAACCACACAGATGTTTATCTGAAGTCTGTTTGTTGGATTTAAACCAGAGTCAAAGTTTATCTTTGTGACATGGTTGTAGTTAAAGTCATGTCAACTAATAAGAAGCTACTAAGTTGAGAGGAAGGACTGGGTTTATTATACTGTGTATGTGTGTGTGTCTCCAGTGTTACTCTAATCAAAGATTAGAGAAAAAGACCAAAAACTGTTCCCAAAAGGGAGGCGAGTCCCCACATGTGTCTGTTTAAACAGATTTATGTCCTCACAACATGAGGAATACCTGGTACACACACACACACACACACACACACACACACACACACACACACACACACACACACACACACACGCACACACACACGACTTCCAGTAAAGAAGAAGGGTGAGGAGTTAACAGGTAGGCAGTAAAGGTGAAAGTCCGTCCAGACTCCATTTTAAAGTCAACAGAGCAGAAGGAGGAAACAGTCTGAGGCAGGGTGAGTATTACAGCCTTAGTTTTTTATCAATCATATATTGCTTATGTTTGTAAATTGTTTTATGCTGCTTTCTTAAAAGATGTTCAGCGCTACACATATCCAACCATAAATCACCCAACTCCTTATTGCAGCAGGGTTTATTTTGTTTTGATTTTCTAAATTTAAGTTTACCGGTATCCACATTATCATTCAGCTCTGATCGTATTAATATACAAAACTCATCGTACCATTTATCCAACTCATCTTGCGTTTTGTTAAAAGTTTGTAATCTCTCAATAAGTTTCAGCATAGCCGTACGTCCTACATCTGACTTTAAAAAAGTATCAGACACTGTTCCTTTCACTCGCTTTTTAATTTGTTTAGCTGGAGCAGATACTTCTTGAGACTGGGACATTTTATAACCAGCATTAAACTTCATCCACAGCAATGAGTGATCTGGTAATCGACAATAATCTCTGATCAAATTAACTACAGCTCTATCCTCTACCACCTGCGAAACAAGCAATACCTTCAATTCTAGGCAGTTTTCTAGATATTCAGATGGAGCTACAATGTAATCGACCACAGCTTTACCCTTTGGAGCCACTGATGTAAAGTTATCACATAAAGTATTGATCCTTCCATTAAGTGCACACATTCTGGAATCTCTTAAAAACTCCAGAAAGGTTTCTCTGTGTTTATTAACATAATCATCAATTGCAACTTGCCGGGGGATCGAATCAATAGAAGGGATAAAATCTTCCATATTACCAATTCTAGCATTTCAATCCCTGCATATATAGATTACATCCACTTCAGAAAACTGACAGATCTGACTTAACAACTGACAAAAAAAGATGATGCATCTCTTCCTCATGGAGAATCCTCAGGTGGAAGTTAACAGGAGAATATAATAAAACAATGAAAGGCCTATAATGCTATCAACGTTTTCAATCATTTCAATCTTATATTCTTGAAATAAACTACATCTTACTAACAGCCCTACTCCGTATGAACCAGTACATATTTATATGTGCAATAAAATCTGTTTTTGCCCTTTGCTCATGTCAGTTATGACGATCATTTTTTATGCCCCCTGTTGTTACCATGAACTTATAGAGCAAGTAGTCTGTAACTATTACCTGCATACCTTATTATTGTGTAATTAAAGATATACTATGTATATTATTACATTACTGTATCGTTATTTTTTCATCCTCGGGTGACAATACAAGCCTTCCATAGCTGTGCACTTGAGAGAGGTAAGTTTGCCTGTTATGAGCTGCTGCAGTGCTGGACCAACATGGCTGCTAGGAGCTCAAGTATAGACCCATTTCTCCACTTGTTCTTATTCAAATTCATACAATGAAGTAGAAGATATATAAATCTCTGGAGTGAGGGTAAAACTTGCCTGCCAAACACACAAGCATAAAAAATGATTGTCATAACTGCCATGAGCAGCAAAAACATTAGATTTTATTGCACATATAGATTATGAAGGACCACAAGGGTCACGGAAATAGTAGTAAAGCATTTCATTAATTAATAACTAAGTATACAATTAAAAAGGGATTTACAAAAGCAACTTGGAAATAGTCAATAATAATAGTTTGTGATTGGTTCTAATCATCAATTAGACAGTCGGGGAGAACGGGGTAACATGAGCCACCTTTTACATTTGATGATTTTACTGCAAAATAAAAGTATATTGTTTCATTAATAGTTACTATATATACCCATAGTAAGTATTTGGTGGTCATATTATTTAAACTGGTCTGAACTGGCAGCCATCATGGGCTACTCACAGTCTCCTGTCTTCTGATTATGATTGATTTAAAGATCCAACATCTTAGAGTAGACTTAGACAGTATCACTGTGAATGTCTGGCTTGGACGTTTCCACTTTATCACCAAAACACCTGAAAGTGGGAGGACAAAAAGTCTCACTGTCCCCCGTATTCTGGCACCAGTGCATTTAATGATGTTTAATATTTCCACACATATTAAGGTGTGTCAAAGACAGTGATGGAAAGTAACTAAGTACATTTACTCAAATACTGAACTCAGGTACAGTTTTAAGGTACTTGTACTTTATGCTTGCTGACACACACACACACACACACACACACACACACACGCACACACACACACACACGACTTCCAGTAAAGAAGAAGGGGGAGGAGTTAACAGGTAGGCAGTAAAGGTGAAAGTCCGTACAGACTCCATTTTAAAGTCGACAGAGCAGAAGGAGGAAACAGTCTGAGGCAGGGTGAGTGTTAATATTAGAGCTGCAAATAATGATTACTGTCATTATTGATCAATCTGATGATTATTTTACTGATTAATCGTTTAGTTGATTAAACTGTGAGATCACAGTGTCGACGTCTTCGGTTTCTGCGTCCTCACAGTGATGTAACGTGACTCACTGCTGCAGTTAAAATAGAGAGAAGTCACAGTTAAGAACCACACAGATGTTTATCTGAAGTCTGTTTGTTGGATTTAAACCAGAGTCAAAGTTTATCTTTGTGACATGGTTGTAGTAAAAGTCATGTCAACTAATAAGAAGCTACTAAGTTGAGAGGAAGGACTGGGTTTATTATACTGTGTATGTGTGTGTGTCTCCAGTGTTACTCTAATCAAAGATTAGAGAAAAAGACCAAAAACTGTTCCCAAAAGGGAGGCGAGTCCCCACATGTGTCTGTTTAAACAGATTTATGTCCTCACAACATGAGGAATACCTGGTACACACACACACACACACACACACACACACACACACACACACACACACACACACACACACACACACACACACACACGACTTCCAGTAAAGAAGAAGGGTGAGGAGTTAACAGGTAGGCAGTAAAGGTGAAAGTCCGTCCAGACTCCATTTTAAAGTCAACAGAGCAGAAGGAGGAAACAGTCTGAGGCAGGGTGAGTATTACAGCCTTAGTTTTTTATCAATCATATATTGCTTATGTTTGTAAATTGTTTTATGCTGCTTTCTTAAAAGATGTTCAGCGCTACACATATCCAACCATAAATCACCCAACTCCTTATTGCAGCAGGGTTTATTTTGTTTTGATTTTCTAAATTTAAGTTTACCGGTATCCACATTATCATTCAGCTCTGATCGTATTAATATACAAAACTCATCGTACCATTTATCCAACTCATCTTGCGTTTTGTTAAAAGTTTGTAATCTCTCAATAAGTTTCAGCATAGCCGTACGTCCTACATCTGACTTTAAAAAAGTATCAGACACTGTTCCTTTCACTCGCTTTTTAATTTGTTTAGCTGGAGCAGATACTTCTTGAGACTGGGACATTTTATAACCAGCATTAAACTTCATCCACAGCAATGAGTGATCTGGTAATCGACAATAATCTCTGATCAAATTAACTACAGCTCTATCCTCTACCACCTGCGAAACAAGCAATACCTTCAATTCTAGGCAGTTTTCTAGATATTCAGATGGAGCTACAATGTAATCGACCACAGCTTTACCCTTTGGAGCCACTGATGTAAAGTTATCACATAAAGTATTGATCCTTCCATTAAGTGCACACATTCTGGAATCTCTTAAAAACTCCAGAAAGGTTTCTCTGTGTTTATTAACATAATCATCAATTGCAACTTGCCGGGGGATCGAATCAATAGAAGGGATAAAATCTTCCATATTACCAATTCTAGCATTTCAATCCCTGCATATATAGATTACATCCACTTCAGAAAACTGACAGATCTGACTTAACAACTGACAAAAAAAGATGATGCATCTCTTCCTCATGGAGAATCCTCAGGTGGAAGTTAACAGGAGAATATAACAAAACAATGAAAGGCCTATAATGCTATCAACGTTTTCAATCATTTCAATCTTATATTCTTGAAATAAACTACATCTTACTAACAGCCCTACTCCGTATGAACCAGTACATATTTATATGTGCAATAAAATCTGTTTTTGCCCTTTGCTCATGTCAGTTATGACGATCATTTTTTATGCCCCCTGTTGTTACCATGAACTTATAGAGCAAGTAGTCTGTAACTATTACCTGCATACCTTATTATTGTGTAATTAAAGATATACTATGTATATTATTACATTACTGTATCGTTATTTTTTCATCCTTGGGTGACAATACAAGCCTTCCATAGCTGTGCACTTGAGACAGGTAAGTTTGCCTGTTATGAGCTGCTGCAGTGCTGGACCAACATGGCTGCTAGGAGCTCAAGTATAGACCCATTTCTCCACTTGTTCTTATTCAAATTCATACAATGAAGTAGAAGATATATAAATCTCTGGAGTGAGGGTGAAACTTGCCTGCCAAACACACAAGCATAAAAAATGATTGTCATAACTGCCATGAGCAGCAAAAACATTAGATTTTATTGCACATATAGATTATGAAGGACCACAAGGGTCACGGAAATAGTAGTAAAGCATTTCATTAATTAATAACTAATTATACAATTAAAAAGGGATTTACAAAAGCAACTTGGAAATAGTCAATAAAGTTTGTGATTGGTTCTAATCATCAATTAGACAGTCGGGGAGAACGGGGTAACATGAGCCACCTTTTACATTTGATGATTTTACTGCAAAATAAAAGTATATTGTTTCATTAATAGTTACTATATATACCCATAGTAAGTATTTGGTGGTCATATTATTTAAACTGGTCTGAACTGGCAGCCATCATGGGCTACTCACAGTCTCCTGTCTTCTGATTATGATTGATTTAAAGATCCAACATCTTAGAGTAGACTTAGACAGTATCACTGTGAATGTCTGGCTTGGACGTTTCCACTTTATCACCAAAACACCTAAAAGTGGGAGGACAAAAAGTCTCACTGTCCCCCGTATTCTGGCACCAGTGCATTTAATGATGTTTAACATTTCCACACATATTAAGGTGTGTCAAAGACAGTGATGGAAAGTAACTAAGTACATTTACTCAAATACTGAACTCAGGTACAGTTTTAAGGTACTTGTACTTTATGCTTGCTGACACACACACACACACACATACACACACACACACACACACACACGACTTCCAGTAAAGAAGAAGGGGGAGGAGTTAACAGGTAGGCAGTAAAGGTGAAAGTCCGTCCAGACTCCATTTTAAAGTCGACAGAGCAGAAGGAGGAAACAGTCTGAGGCAGGGTGAGTGTTAATATTAGAGCTGCAAATAATGATTACTGTCATTATTGATCAATCTGATGATTATTTTACTGATTAATCGTTTAGTTGATTAAACTGTGAGATCACAGTGTCGACGTCTTCGGTTTCTGCGTCCTCACAGTGATGTAACGTGACTCACTGCTGCAGTTAAAATAGAGAGAAGTCACAGTTAAGAACCACACAGATGTTTATCTGAAGTCTGTTTGTTGGATTTAAACCAGAGTCAAAGTTTATCTTTGTGACATGGTTGTAGTTAAAGTCATGTCAACTAATAAGAAGCTACTAAGTTGAGAGGAAGGACTGGGTTTATTATACTGTGTATGTGTGTGTGTCTCCAGTGTTACTCTAATAAAAGATTAGAGAAAAAGTCCAAAAACTGTTCCCAAAAGGGAGGCGAGTCCCCACATGTGTCTGTTTAAGCAGATTTATGTCCTCACAACGTGAGGAATACCTGGTACACACACACACACACACACACACACACACACGACTTCCAGTAAAGAAGAAGGGTGAGGAGTTAACAGGTAGGCAGTAAAGGTGAAAGTCCGTACAGACTCCATTTTAAAGTCAACAGAGCAGAAGGAGGAAACAGTCTGAGGCAGGGTGAGTGTTAATAGTAGAGCTGCAAATAATGATTACTGTCATTATTGATCAACCTGCTGATTATTTTACTGATTAATTGTTTAGTTGATTAAACTGTGAGATCACAGTGTCGACGTCTTCGGTTTCTGTGTCCTCACAGTGATGTAACGTGACTCACTGCTGCAGTTAAAATAGAGAGAAGTCACAGTTAAGAACCACACAGATGTTTATCTGAAGTCTGTTTGTTGGATTTAAACCAGAGTCAAAGTTTATCTTTGTGACATGGTTGTAGTTAAAGTAGTTTGGTATTTAAACATTTGATTGTGAAAATACTGTAAAGGTACGATGTCACCTGAAATGATGAAGGCTTTAAGGTGGTTCAGCATTAACAGTTAGAAACAAAAGGTCCAGTTCTGACACAAACACCTAACGGTGTTGGAGAGTAGTTAACTACATGTAGTTCAATTACTAGTTTAACTACAATCTGCAGTGGTTGGGTGGTAGTTTAACTATTTCAGCAGTTAACTACTATGGTTCATGTAGTTTAGGTAGTTAATTACAAACTACATATTCATAGTATTCTCATGATGCTTTTTGCTGTACAATATGGCACAAAGCCGCAGCTCATTGGACACAGTCTGTCATAGCAATCACCTGCTATTTGATTAAAATCACCTGTAGTTTGTGACTAAGATGTCTGTGATTGAATAGTATGAAATTCCCTGGAAATTTAGCATTTTCCTGATTCCACCTCAACAATTGCTCCCAATCGTCTCCTTAAAACACATCCTCAGGCTGCCTAAGTGAGGATTGGCCTGCCCTGGTCCCTAAATCAAACACACCTACACTTTACTCAGTGTCAGTTCAGTTATACCTCTGTGTAACAATATGAGATTACAGACTCAGATTGTGATCATTTCCTGTGATGTAGTTTGGATGTAGTTGAACTACTTTTTGAAAGTAGTTTTAGTTTGACAAGCTGCGTGTTTCTGACAGTAGTTAAGTTTTCATTGTGAAGTATTAGTTTGGTAAACTAGAGATTTAAAGTAGTTTCCCCAACACTGACACCTAAACTGCGTTTCTAAATTTTAACACGAACATTTCCATGACAACTGAGAAAACTCGATCCGATAGAAAGCTTCAGAACAGCTACTGAGTAGACTTGTGGTGAGACGTTTTTACTGAAGATCCTCTTGAGTCTTTCTGACACTTAAACAACTGCAGCCAAACTGGCCTTTCTGTCAAACCAGTCAGATCCAGTAACACAGAATGAGTTTCTACTGGCAGACAGACAGAAACACAACTGTTCTCTTATCAATGTTCTCTGATTTTACCAGAGAACCAAGATGACAGAGATGGACCTTCTCAACATTCTGGAGGATTTAAATGATGAAGAATTTAAGAAGTTCAAGTGGTCCCTGAAGTATGAAAAGGTGGGCGACATCCCACCCATCAAAGAGAGCCAGCTGTCGAAGGCAGATATGCCAGACACAGTGGATCTGATGGTGCAGAATTATAAACTTTCTGGAGCTGTGGAAGTGATCAAGAATATTTTAAAGAAGATCAGGAGGAACAATCTGGTGGAGAAGTTGACAAACATCAGCTCAGGAGCAGAAGGTCAGTCACAGGAAGAGACAAACATGACATCACATCCAGACAGCAGATCTGTGAGGAGAAACAACCTGTTTCTTTATATTTTTCATAATTTTAGAAACAGTCCAGACAGTATTTGGACGTTTGCTAGCTAGCTAACGTTTGCTAGCTAGCTAACGTAGCTAATGTTACCGATGCGTCATCATGGTCTCCTGTCAATGTTAAAGCTGCCAAGAAACTGGACAATCAATAATAAAAGTGGTTGTTCCCTTTATAATTTCCTCAAAAACATTGATGGCATAATTGGCATATCTAGTCTAGTTAATGTGGTCGATATTATTTGAAAATTAATGCATTTTGGTGAAAATCAGTCAGTGAGTTCATACTTTGAGCTCACAACGTCTTCTGTCACTATTCAGGCTGCTGTAAGTAGTTGAAACTTAAAGATCTGTGTTATTTAATGTTTGTGTTGGTTAAAGGGCTTTTTTAACCTATGATGGATAACTGTTAGTGTATATCAGTAAACTGAGGAGGGTATTGTGCAGTTGTTAACTGTATTATATTGGTACATTAAATATATGCTGTGCTGTGCTTTTGCTTTTTTCTTTTTGAAGGTGGAGAGAGTAGCACTGGTGCCACAGTAGTACAGAAGCCCACTACTTCAGAGCAACCTGCAGGTACAAGACATTTTCTATTTGTTAGTATATTAGTTGTTTATTTAGTTATTTACTATTTAATAATCATTGGTCAAAAGTTAGTCCTTGTGTCATCTCCCTCCTTATTGATATGCAACTTTGGTTTTATTTGAGGTTCATAACAGTACATTATACTAAGCAGATGTTGGCTCATTAGTTTGTTATTCACATGCACTAAAATTCACCAGAATGCAGGAAATCAAGTATTTGTAACTAAAATATTTCTAGTGGGGACCCTCAGACCCTCCGCTTAAAAAGTGGCCTGACTGGCACTATATTTCACGCTGTATTTCCCAGCCTGAATGATTTTCCCAGTCCGGCCCTGTCAGTTTCTCTGCCATATATGAACATAACATGTGCATAACAAAAGACTGTAGACAGGGAAAGTTAGTTTTGCACAGAGAGATTTATCCTTATATTTTAAGTCCAACTAAAACTAGATCTAACACAAAGTAACCTCTAGAAGTGTAAATAAGTCGGTTTCCACCACTTAACATTTTATTGTTTGTTGAATTCAGACACATTCATGTTGTGAGAAAACGTTCTGACTCAGACACACAGAGCAAAACTGAACAAAAAGTCAGGACTAACAACGTCTTCTATCACTAATACAGATAAAATAAGAAAGTCATGCTTTGATAATAAGGTCAGTGTAGAGGAGAAATCTGATCACTGATTTGTTGCTTGTTCACAGATTTGCAGTAACCAGGTTACTACTGTGCATGTTAACATGTTCCCAGATTACCCATAAAACCTGGTTTCTCTGAGTAACCTGGTTACGCAAGTGCATGTAAGCAAACTGATAGATGTTCAGATCTATATTTTTCTTCTCTTTCAGTAGATGGTGATCTGCAGAAGGTTTTAAATAAACATAAGATCACTCTGATAAGGAAATGTCAACATGTGACTGAAGGAACTGATGAAGCAGGAAGTGAAACCCTCCTCAACAAGATCTACACTGAGCTCTACATCACAGAGGGACAGAGTGAAGATGTTAATACCCAACATGAGGTGAGGCAGCTTGAAACAGCTTCCAAGATGAAAACCCGCCATGACACTCCAATCAAGTGTCACAACATCTTTAAACCCTTACCTGACCAACAGAAACTCATCAAAGTCGTTCTGACTAACGGCGTCGCTGGCGTTGGAAAAACCTTCTCAGTGCAGAAGTTCACTCTGGACTGGGCAGAGGGCTCGAAAAACCAAGATGTCAGTCTGGTGATTCTGCTTTCGTTCAGGGAGCTGAACTTGATCAAAGATGAGCAGTACAGTCTCCTCATGCTGATCCATAAATTTCATCCAACATTACAGAAGGTCACAGCAGAGAAGCTCAATGACTGGAAAGTTTTGTTCATCTTTGACGGCCTGGATGAGAGCAGACTTTCACTGGATTTCAACAACAGGAAGGAGGTCGTGTCTGATGTCACACAGAAGTCATCAGTTAACGTGCTGTTGACAAACCTCATCGAGGGGAAGCTGCTTCCTTTGGCTCTCATCTGGATAACTTCCCGACCTGCAGCAGCCAATCAGATCCCTCGAACATGTGTAAACAGGGTAACAGAAGTGCGAGGCTTCACTGACGCCCAGAAGGAGGAGTACTTCAGGAGGAGATTCAGTGATGAAGAGCTGTCCAGCAGAATCATCTCACACATCAAGACATCCAGGAGCCTCCACATCATGTGTCTCATCCCAGTCCTCTGCTGGATCATCGCTACAGTTCTGGAGCAGATGTGGACTACAGACCAGAGAGGAGAGCTGCCCAAGACCCTGACTGACCTGTACTCACACTTTCTGGTGCTTCAGACAAAGAGGAAGAAGCACAAGTATGATGAGGGACATGAGACGAGACCACAGGAGCTGATGGAGGCTGACAGGGAAATTCTTCTGAAGCTGGGGAGGCTGGCGTTTGAACAACTGGAGAAAGGAAACATCATGTTCTACCAAGAAGACCTGGAGCAGTGTGGTCTTGATGTCACAGAGGCCTTGGTGTTATCAGGAGTTTGTACACAGATCTTCAAAAGAGAGAATGTGATCTTCAAGGACACAGTCTACTGCTTTGTTCATCTGAGCGTTCAGGAGTTTCTGGCTGCAGTCTACATGTACCACTGTTACACCAGCAGGAAGACAAAGGTACTGGAGGACTTCCTGGGAAAACAACACAGTTACTCATCTCTGGATGACTTCCTGAAGAGAGCCATGGAGAAATCTCTCAGAAGTAAAAATGGTCACCTGGACCTGTTTGTTCGTTTCCTTCATGGCCTCTCTCTGGAGTCCAACCAGAGTCTCTTAGGAGGCCTGCTGGGTCGGAGAGAGAACAGCCCAGAAACCATCCAGAGAATTATCAACAACCTGAAGAAGATGAACACTCGTGAGGATATCTCTCCTGACAGAAGCATCAACATCTTCCACTGTCTGATGGAGATGAACGACCGCTCAGTACATCAGGAGATCCAAGAGTTCCTGAAGTCAGAGAACAGATCAGAGAAGGAACTCTCTGAGATCCACTGCTCAGCTCTGGCCTACATGCTGCAGATGTCAGAGGAGGTTCTGGATGAGTTGAACCTGATGAAGTACAACACATCAGAGGAGGGACGACGGAGACTGATCCCAGCTGTGAGGAACTGCAGAAAGGCTCGGTAAGTCCATATGTGATTAACATTATAAATCAGTGTAGAGTTAAATTCTTCAAATATAAATTATATAAAATTCTTATTATTGTTAAAATATTTCTCTACGTGTTTATAGCAGAAATAACATGTCAGTTATATTTAGTCACAGATGTTCTTGAGCTGTTTCAAATGTTGTGAGTGCAAATAATGTTGATATTTCAGTTGGTTGTTGTAGGTCATTTCCTCACATGGCGGCATTTTTTGTGGGACATTTAGATTAAATTTGGCTACCAGAAATAATTAATAGTTATATTAAGTCAAGTCAAATTTATTTATAGAGCACATTTCATACAGAAAACAACACAATAGGCTCCACAAGGGCAAGAGCAATACAATTGTAAAGACATAAGCTTCTCACAGCTTCTCCTGCTTTAGAGCACACAGGGGGCAACAAGGAGACCACTGGCTGATGATCCGAGGCTTCTTGTTGGTTCGTAAGGCACAAGCAGTTCCTTAATATCATTTGAAGCCATTCAGCACCTTGTAGACAAGTGGGAGGACTTTAAAATCAATCCCAGCATTTACTGGAAGCCAGTGCAAAGATTTAAGAACAGGTGTGATGTGTTCACTTTTCTTAGTCCTTGTAAAATATGTGCAGCAGTGTTCTGTATAAGCTGCAGTCACTTAACAGTTTTTCAGGGAGTCCAGAAAAGAGTCCATTGCAATAGTTGAGTCTGCTTGTGACAAATGCATGTACTAGTTTTTCAGTGTCTGAACTTGAGAGAAATACTCTGATTTATGAGATATTTTTGAGGTGATAGAAGGCTGATCTTGTGACATTATTGATGAAAGTTAAGATTTTGTTTTCAAGGGTTCAGTATTGTCAGTAAGATTTGGACGATGGCCGTGATTTCCTCCCGGTTGGCGGTGAGAGCATATAAATAGCCTCCGCTGGCTAGTTAGTTACAGTATTGTAGCTCGTCTTCACCCGGTTTCTGCAGGTCCCTTAGCATTAGTTAGCTCCCAAAACTAAAAACAAGCCGGTTGGGCAAGCCTCGGCAGACTGCATTTAAAAGCATTTATTTACAAAGATAACAAAAGGGAGTAAAAACACACAATATGTAATTAACTAAAAGGTACTTTATACAGGTGTGTGTGTGTGTGTGTGTGTGTGTTTGTGTGTGTGTGTGTGGAGGAAACAGGCAAAAGCAAAATGGTTGCTTGGATTCAAAATGGCGGTGGACAAAGGAAAACTACAAACAGTATGGCTGACAAAGTGATGTGCTGTGTTTGAAATCACAGACTAACGTACTATTCATACAAAGTATGACGTCAAATTGAGTATTTAGTGCGTTCCAGCTGCATAGTTTGTGGACTTTGTGTACGTGAGAAATACCCGGATGTAAACTACATTAGCAGGAATTTCTGAGTATGCGGCGTGAGCTTACTGGACGTACTCAACTGCCCCACAATGCATTGCGTCTCTTCAGACTGCACAGTGGAGGAGATGAACCAGGCTAAAAGCTGCAATTTTCACTGTAGGACGGTTAATATGTCATTTTATTAAGTTCTAATATGTTTTCAGGTGAGAAAGTAACCATTTAGATTCTCAATATGTGATCAATTTATCCAAATAACATCTGGTTGTAAATCTGTTGTGATGTTTTCGGAGATGTGAGGAGTCACCTATGAGAGCCGCTAGCCGGGACCAGCCGGTGATCTCAGCTGCTAGCAGCCCGACTCCTGAGATGATCGGCCGGTCAACATGTCGTCATGAGAACATGATCCATGAACTGATCTGCAGCTCTTTGCTGATTTACTGCTGGCTCTAATGTCTCTGCAGCATTTTGATATATGATATAATTCCTTTTGGAAGATAAATGTTGGTCCCACAGATGAAATCTAATAATTGTAGCTGCAACACAGTTTGAATGTAAAGCTTCAGGTTTTTACTGGACAGAACAGCAGCGCTGCCTCTGGGGCTCTACAGATTGTCACCATATTTCAATAAACTAAACTAGGAGTGCTCTGGTAGCCTACTGGTCAAGATGCATGTCATATAACCACAATGTCATTTCCTGTTACTCTCTCTCCTCTTGTGTCCTGTTATCACTCAACTTTGGCTTTCCATTAAAGGAATAAAATGCCCCAGAATTTTTTTTTAATTAAAAAGAGATTAACTGAACCACTGATGTGAAGAGCAAATGTTAATCAAAATAGGGAAAGTCAAACTGTTTCATCATCAAATGTATGAAGTAAATATAAAGTTTCCTCTTTCATGATAACATATGATGTCATATATGTGTCATTACAGACTTTCTGGCTGTGGACTCTCAGAGACTCACTGTGAAGTTGTGGCCTCAGCTCTGAAGTCCAACCCCTCCCATCTGAGAGATCTGGACCTGAGCTGGAACAACCTCAACGACGGCTCAAAGATGAAGCTTCTGTGTGCTGGACTGGAGAGTCCAAACTGTAAACTGGAGACTCTGAGGTCAGTTCACTGGCTGTAGCTTTGGTAGTTTTTTTCTATTTATTCAATTAGGGCTGGGCGATATGGCCAAAAAATAAAATCTACGATTTTTTCACACCACACCCAATTTATGATTTAAATTGAGTTTTTCTTAAAAACAAACTACAAAAGACAAAGGAATTATTCTTTTTTTTATTTTAACAATAAAAATGATTATCAACAACATTGTATTGAGTTTGCTTATAACAATTTTTTATAGAATTTTTAAAATCTGCCTATGTAGAAATGAATGTGATATTGTTATGATTTTAGCATCTAATCATTAAAATGCTGTAGTAAAGCAACATGGAAAATCATCACAGAGATACCTCAACACTCATTCTACAAGAATATGCAGGGGTTTGCTGATAACACTGCTGATAACAATTTGATTTGATTATTTTATGTAATATGAAGATTGGAATCTATAGCACTGAATGGGCGATTGGTGTTGCTTTGCTGTGTGATTATTAAAAACTGCTGTAGTGAAAGAACAATAAAGTAATGACAGATGTATGTATTTCAACAAAGGAAAGTAAGAAAAAAAAGAAATGTTCCCGTATTAAACAACCTTCATGGCCATTTGAGTACAGATTTCACATTTACAAAGTGCACTTGAATGCACCATGAAGTCTGTTGGCGCCTGCTCGCTTTACCGTACAAAGCAATGTAGACATGAAATCAACATGACAGCAGTTTTCTAGCCCTTCTTCTCATAGTTTGGGTAAATGATTCCTCTAATGTTTCCTGCTTTTTAGGAGGTGTGTTAGGGCTGCTGCTGTCTTAAGCATCGTCCTAAACCATAAATTCAAATTAATTGATAAAATCGATGTATCGCCCAGCTCTATATTCAATTCAAATCCTTCACTGAAGTTTCAAATGTTTGGTTCATACATTTTCAGGATTTGCCTGAGCACAAATCTGTAGAATGTTTTCAGGAATTCAAAATCCACACATATCAAGTATCTTTGTGTTTCGTCAGTGTTTCCTTGCTGAGCTGCAGTGGAGGGATCGTAACTCAAAGAGGGAATTTTGTACTAAATAGTCTGTAACTTTGAGTCAGACAAATCAAGTAGGCGTCTACCAGACTGTCAAAGCCTCATATTAGCTTCAGCTGAACTAATAAACTAATTTCCTCCAGTGTAGTTGTGTTAGGAAGAGATCACTTCACAGTCCGTATGGACAGGAGGAATGATTACTGCCACCAATAACATGTTTTAATTACACATACCTACTAAACAGGGTAGGAATTTCATGGGGGCTATGAGGACCATGCCCCTTCAGTTTGGCCTCATGCACCTCAAATAAAACACACTGCCCCAGTTGATTTTGGTGTTTTCTCCTCTGCCTCTTTCCTGTCAATATGTTTTGTAGACACCAGTGTCTTTTGTTGAGATTCTGAATTCTTATTGGGCAAAATCAAGTGAAACACTGCACACATAACCAGTAGTGGGTTTGATTTTGAGCCTGATATGAACCGCTGGAAAACTGGACTATTTATGACAATAGTTTGACACAAATGGTAAATGGTAAATGGACTGTACTTGTATAGCGCCTTTCTAGTCTTCCGACCACTCAAAGCGCTTTTTACACTACGAATCACATTCACCCATTCACACACATTCATACGCTGAATGGGTACAGGGGCTACCATGCAAGGTCCCAACCTACCCATCAGAGGAAGCTAACCATTCACACACATTCATACACTGATAGCACAGCCATCAGGGGCAATTTGGGGTTAAGTGTCTTGCCCAAGGACACATCGGCATGTGGACTAGAGGAGCCGGGAATCGAACCGCCAATCTTCCAATTAGTGGACGACCCGCTCTACCTCCTGAGCCACAGCCACAAATCTCGCACCGGCCAACGAGGAGACTTAATCAAACTCATCCTGATGTGCTGCAAAGCTGTGACTGAGTTTTCTGGAGAGTCCACACTGTAGACTGGAGACTCTGGTGTCAGACACCATTTTTTACCTTTGTGCTGAGATTAATATGATGTGACAGTTGTGGTGACATTAAACTGCAGACATAAAGCTGATATTATGCTGATCCACACTGAGGATCTTAATGGGAAAGTCTGTTTTCCTCTTCAGTGGTTTAGTCCATTGACTGTGTCAGAGCAATGTTGAGCTGCACATTTAAAACCTTCATATAACAAGAAAAATCTACACTGGATAATTCACTCTGAACCTCTGAAACAGTGTTTTTGTCTTTTATATTTGACCGTTTTTAACCTGCATCCTGTTGGGTTCAGGTGTTTGGAGTTTCCATCTTCCAAACTTTAGAGCTGGACAAAAAAATAGATTTTTCCATTAATCGTGATTCTTATTTTAATGATCAATAATCGATTCGATGAAAGCGGCTCCTGTCCAGGCACGTGCGAAGGGGGGGCGGAGGGTGCTCGAGCACCTGCCCCTTTGCCCCTTGATGTCCAAAGTGCCCTTTTGTCCAGACATATTTATTTTTATTTTTATTTATTTATTCAATTGATATTTTTTTTGTGAAGGCTTGCATGGCTCTTCAAGAAGAACAATTAATAATTCATAATAATTTAGCTATAAATAAAATAACCGTCATGACCGCAGCCGTCAGTCACATGATGACCTTTCACCTGAGGTCAACCATGCCGTGCCTTAACAGTAGTAACTGAGTTGCTGCGGCAACCAGGGACGTTCAGCGGGAGAAATAACAATGATTTGGGATTTCATTTCGCTCTAAAAAGGGAGAACTTCAGCTGCCGGACAGCAGGGTTTGCAGCGGTGTTATGTGCGCGTTGTTTGGTGTATTTTACAAGACGTAGTGACGTGAACGTGCACGTTTGTTGTACAGCCTGTTCAGTTAGCCGCCAGCTAACCACAGTCTGCTGCTTTTCATTACGATATGTATGTTATGTGTTCATTGATTGGTCAGCTGATCTGACCGGACAGTAAACAGTCGGCTGTTGTAGTAATACAGCAGATCAGCAAAACTACCTGTGGGACAGGAATCACGTCACCAACAGCAGCTGATCATATTTATTGATAAAATGAAAATGACTGAATCATGAATGAATCACAAAAAACACTCTTGTGACTTTCTTTTCTTTTCTCCATAAGCTAAAAGGCTTCTCCTTCCTTCTTGTCATCACGTCAGATTTTCAAAAACTAAATAAGCAACATTTAATTTAGACATATTCTGCAGGCTACAGCTGTTTAAATTGCTCCTTTATGTCGGTTCTGTTCGTTCAGTAATTAACGGGTTTAAATTGTCTATTTGTGTCTTATTCTGTGACAACCAGACGCTGCTATAGATCTATAACCAAATGATAAAACATTGGAGCAGTTATGAGATGTTTTCCTTTCAGCAATCACTATGTATAAATTATTAAGTAACAGTGTAAAGTCTTAATTAATTGTATGAATGGATTTTCGGTTTAAACTTTAGAGTTTAAACTGTTAAGTTAAGTTCTACATATTTAAAGCTGACTTCTACATATTTGACAGTTGAGGTGCTGTGGGTCATGAGTTGTGAGTAGTTGTGTCTCCTCAATATGATGCTGGAGTGAGCGAGGACCATAGACTGTAGGGCGAGGAAGTCCCGTTTGGTGAATCAAATTCTTCCGTCCTCGTGAAGAGACAGAAGTGAGGGAAGCGACATGTTAGCGTAATGAAAAGCAGCGTATGACGGCAGCAACCTCCCCAGCAACCCCCTCAACAGCAACTGTACTATGTTCCCCATCAGGTAGAACATATGTGCCTCAGGTCACACTGGTGATGCTCAACATACTATGAAGTGATGATTATGAGGTAGAAATGTATCACTGTGGTTTTTAGTACCATGGCTGATCTGCATAACAGCTACAGTTCATATGGCTGTAAGAAGTGATGGAGGTAAATAACACTGACAGCTCTGTCTGCTGTACAGTTTGATGTGTCATTACATTCAGTTTATGAATGTTTCTGTCCTTGTTTTTGTTTTGAAATGATGTAAACTTTTTTGTGAGAGATGTGCACAGATAAGTGATTTGTGTTTTGGTTTGCTACGTGTGTAGTCATCTGTGCTACGTGATATGTCACAAAGTGCTGTCCCTTTCCTATTTAAACCATGTTGAGTCTCTGCAGCCTCTCACACTCAAGCACTTACCAGGTGACGTCAGTTAAGTGCGTGAGGGTTCAGGGTTCAAGGTTTAGGGGGGACGTTGGGATTTGGACCTGCTGGGTCCTTGGTTGCAGGCTCCGCTCATAGAAAACATACATGGCATAAATATAATGACAACAATATTAACCAATCAAAATGTGATTTGTGGTGACTGGGACACCCCCAGGTGACGTCATCATATCAACCAGTAAGCGCGGGTATTTCTTCGTGCTGTGGGGCACGCGGGGCTCACGCGGGGCTCACGCGGGCAGCCATTACAGGAAGAAACGGAGGATGAATTTTGTTTTGAAGTGACTGGTGAGTCCTGCTGTATTAATTACCTATAGAGTTGATTAAGATTGTTGTTTACTGCTGTGAGAAATATGGCCTAATTTCTATCTTTCAGAAAATCTTTCCTTTATTGTTGGCTGATAGTTGAGCATCATGACTGAACGTTTAGCATCGGAAGACCAGGTTGGCAGTTTAGCTAATGCATGTGTGGGAGAAATAACGAGGTTAGCATAGTTTCAGCTTGTTGAGCCGGTGCTTTGAGTACATGAGTTAACAGGTGTCAGAAGGTGATTTTGTAATGGATTTATTTTTAATGACATAGTTTTTATATTGTTTAGATGTTAGTTGTTGGTGACGAGTGCACTTCAGCCCCTTTTACACAGCCCGTTCAAAGCGGGAATACTGCGCCTGTAATCCGCCTCACTGTTCTGTGTGACCATAGACTGTATATAAATATAATAATATAATACATAATATAATCTTTATATACAGTCTATGTGTGTGACAGCCGGCACGGCGGGACCGGGAGCTGACGCTGTTGTTTAGCCCGTATTCAGACCACATCAGGCGGCTTACAGCTGCAGGGTTGAGGAGGTGTGTGGGGATGCAGGTGTGTTTGTGCTCTCTCTTTTTTTTAAATGAGTCTGGAAGCCGAAAGAAAAGTCTAACTTAACTTTTAACGTCGTCAAACGAAGAGAAATGTCCTCCGCTTGTCCTTGTAACGTCTTTGTATTTATGGCAGAGTTTCCTGCTCTGATCAGTCTGATCTCCGTCACGTCTCTGAATCCGGAACGCCGGTATGCTGTGTGAAAGCACACACAGAGGCGGCTTTATGCCATCTTTGTGTGGTTCACTGTAAACAAGCAAAGGCGGATCCTCTTTATGGCTATAAAGCGGGTTCTCTGTATAAAAGAGGCGGGTGTGTGTGTGTGTGTGTGTGTGTGTGTGTGTGTGTGTGTGTGTGTGTGTGTGTGTGTGACCTCACGGTCCGCTACTGCTCGTAGGGGATCATCTAGAGATCACATCTACAAGAGGAACAGACTGACCAAAGGTTCCACACTGATCTAAGCTCTCAGTGTGTGTTTGTTAACGAGATATTATCTCTGACTATGAGATGTGAACAGTGTGCAGATTCTAGTGTATTCAGTCTGTCTCTATCTGCGGGGAGCTAACGCCAGCCAGCAGCTGTCTGCAGGTATCACACTGATGTCAACACAAATACAAACAGTGCAGATGAACTAATGAGCAGACTTTCAGTTTCTGCTGTCTGTGCTCAGAGTGATACAGTTGTAACAGCAGGTACTGACAGTCCATGTGTTGCATTATGGGATAGCATTTATGTTTTTTAAATGTGCATAATGATGGAGCCCTTGCTAGTGATGCAGTTCTTTATTGTTCTTGCTCAACTGTTTTGCACATGTAGGCCTAATAAATAAAGATGTCATGTTTGAGTCTTTTTGCATTTTTACTCGTGTTTGGCTGCACAACATGAGTTTGTATAGATGGAGTCACTGGTGGAGCCATGTGGCCCTGAGCAATGGAGCAAGTGGTGCAAATACATCCCCAATATTCATTTAGGGAATTAGAATGGATTCAGACTGGATCTGGACTGGGGGGCGCGGCAGCAGCAGGACGCCGCCGGGGAGTAGATGGAGAGATCTGCTCTGCTGGCGCAGCCTCAGGCCTCGCTGCCTCAGCTGTCCGGGCTGGAC
>NC_058119.1:31112500-31155000 GCF_914725855.1 Thunnus albacares
CACTCACTCACACACACAAACACACTCACTCACACACACACACACACACACTAACTCACTGACACACACAAACACTCACTCACTCACTCACACACACACACTCACTCACTGACACACACAAACACACACTCACTCACTCACACAAACAAACACACACACACTCTCTCACACACACAAACAAACACACACTCACTCACTCACACACACACACACACACTCACTCTCTCACACACACAAACAAACACACACTCACTCACTCTCTCACACACACACACACTCAAAGGGACTCAGAGATCAATGCAGGTGTTTAAAGTATGAATATAGTGTTTTTATGAATCAGCGTTGACATGAATAGGTGTCTGAATGTTGAGAACTCTTCTTCTTTTGTTTGTATTTGACAGTTTTTAACCTGCATCCTGTTGGGTTCAGCTGTTTGGAGTTTCCATTTTCTAAACTTCTACATTCTAAACCTTCTTCAGCTCTGAACAGATTATGAAACATTGAATGATTTCAAGCAGGAACTTTTTCTTCTAAAGTGACGTCATTTATTCTTTATTCAGATTGAGTCGCTGCAGTTTGTCAGAGACCAGCTGTGATTCTCTGGCCTCAGCTCTGAAGTCCAACCCCTCCCATCTGAGAGAGCTGAATCTGAGAGGAAATAACCTGAAGAGTTCAGATGTGAAGCAGCTGTCTGATCTTCAGAAGAGTCCAGACTGTAGACTGGAGACTCTGGGGTCAGTAGAGAGTTGGAGTCAGTCTGTGCTGGTTCCAGCAGTATTGTATTAAACACAGTTAGTATCAAAGCAAAGATCCAGTATTTCCTGGTGAATCTTCAACCTTCTCAGTGGCTGCTTTCCTCAGTGAAGCTGTGAGAGGAGAATGGTGACAGGCTTCAGGATTGGACAGAAAGACAGAGAGAGAGAGAACAGTCAGCCAATCAGATCAGCCAGAAGCATATTGTGATCATGTGTTTGAGTTGATGTGAAGACGACTGTTGTTGTTGTGTTCATGTCTGCAGGAAATAAAGCTGGATTACAGCTGACAGCCTTACAAGATGTATAGAGACAGTGGTCCTCATCATCAAACTGTCCTACCATCAAATCTGATCTGAAAGTGTTTGTTCTCTCATTTCAACACTAAAGAATTGATCAGTTCATCTTTGTCAGAGCTCTAAGATCAGTCTGACTGCAGCCTGCAAATCACTGGCTCTGATTTCACACAAGCATCATTACGTTTAGTAACCATGTGGTCTTTATACAGACCAGAACCTCTGCTGAAGTCCAGGAATCACAGCAGCTGTTTAGCTGAGAGCTCTGACTGATTGTCATGTGATGAATTAACAGCAGGAAAGATCCTCAAATCCCACAGAGACTCTGTAGCTTTCAACTCTTCTAGCAGTTCACATGTATCAACAGTAAATCCATCAGTAAACTGATGAGTGAATGTCTCTGTTTCTGCAGTAATGATGTGTTCATGACTCTCAGCACTGTATTTCCTCTGTGTACTTGAGTGAAATCTGCAGAGTAAACAGACTTGATAGCAAAAGTCTGTGCAGGTGTGTGAGCTTGGAGCTCAGTGTGTTCACTCCAACACGTTAACATGAGAGCTGAAAGGAAGCAGGCTACGCTGCACAGCTGTTCCACTTCTGGTCTGAACAGGACTGAAGTCCCTGCTGCTCTTTATACTGGATGTGCTGCATCACTGACTGACAGCTGATGAAGTGAGTCTCACTAAACACTGATTTATGACCTCTGTTGTTTCTTCTTCTCTCATCAGATGGTTGTATTGATCTCTGTCAGAGTGTGAGTGAACATCCAGGAGTGAGTGTTGAGAGAGGATCAGCTGGATCCTGATGATCCATCTGGACCGGAGTCTGAATCTGGATTTTGTCATCTTCACTTAAGTCTCTTAACTGACTACAAACTGAACAGTTATCTCTGGATTTTGTTGAATCAGCACTTTACAGATGTGTTATACATGAGCTGTTTGATGCGGAAAAGATTAAAAACAGGTGTTATAAGTCAGACTCTGACCCTGGGCCCATATTTATCAAGCGTCTCAGAATCACACTGAGAGTTAACAAGGACTAAAACTAATTAATGAAGCAGAAGAGAATTTACTGTGACTGTCAGCAGGAGAAGGATTACTCCTGGGAGAGAGTGAGACGTTGCTGTTTTACCACAGTCAGAGCAGCAAAGTAGAAATAATGATGACGTGTTGTAGTTTTCTCACAGTCTCAGCTGGAAATATGAAACAGTGGTAATTTGGTAAATTATGTGTATAAGCAGGTAACCAGGCAGGTAACTTACCAAGGTTATGGAACAAAACTATGATGTCAAAATTCATTATAAGATGATATTTACAAAGTGTAAAGAAAGCCTGAGAAATAAATGTAGCCTATATGTTAATGAAGATAACAGGTAATTAGACTCAGCTGTGTGAAATGATCTTGGTTCAGCCACATGGTTTCACAGCCTGTAATAGTGCTGCATCTTGCACATATTGCACAGACACATGTTGCAAACCGTCTCCATGAAGAACATCTTCTCTTCCACTGTCCAATTCCTCTTTCAACTACACCCCAAGTTAACTTGTGTTCTCTACATGAAGGTAAATACAGCGTAACAATAGAAACATATATTGTTCAGGTGCATCCTCCTCTCTCAAATATCAGGCTGTAGCTCTGCTGTTATTTGAAGGAGCCTCAATAAAAAATAAGCCTATAAAATATTTGAGCTGTTGTAATGAAGTTGAGATATCCTTCATTATGCAGCTGACATGATTGTGTGTAAATCAAAGTTTTAGTGGGCTGTAACTGAGGACCCTCGTCATGCTCATTATCTTTACGACGTGCATTAAGCCAGATCAAAGTTTGATTCATGACTTCCATCATTGTCGCTTCTGACAGAATCGTCACTGTTGCACAGCTGCATTTTCTCCGTTACCATAAAGTGTAACATTGTGAGGACGTTCTGTATTTATTTAAATGATGTTCTGTAGAAACATCATGTGTTCTCCTCTGCATCACACACAAAGTCAGTCTCACTAATGATTCTGTTTTAGTCCAAACAATCTTTTAATAAGCTCAGTGTCATCAAGCGTTCCCAAAACATCTCTCCTCTCAGGGAATATCTCTGCTTGAACTCCATCTCCTGCAGCTCCTAAATATTGGCAGAGATAGGAATCATTTACCAAGTTTGGAAAGTTGAGAAAAGGCTTTTTCTCCTAGAAGTAGAAGCAGAGATGCGTCACTCTGATCATTTTTGGCCAGTTAGGAGTGATTTCCTGCTCTGAGACGCTTGATAAATACGGGCCCAGATGTGACAGATGTGACAGATTGGATGTCCACAAATTTCATTCAGTTAAATTGTGAAAGAATTTATCATTGGTCCAGAAAACCTGCATGCAGGTCAAATCATATCTTGGTTCTGTGGTGAAAAACTTTGTATTTTTTGATTCCAGTCTAAGTTTTGATGATCATATCAGCAGCTGGTCCAGTCCTGTTTTCACCATTAAAACATATTCAAATAATATCTATAAAACCAGCACAGAACACTGCTGCTGTCAGACTTTGAACTAAAAGCAGGAAAAGAGATCATATTACTCCATTTCTATCATCACTTCACTGGTTACCTGTTTGTTTTAGGATTGATTGTAAAGATTTGATTGATTACTTTTAAAGGCTCTTCATGGCTCCAGATGACATTTCAGAGTTGCTCTGTGTGTAAATATTAAAGGTATCTAGCTTTTATATGCAAACATATGATGTCACAAGGAATAGTTTATATCTCATAACGATATTTAACAAGTCATTCGCATCAGGCTGTAAGTAAACACTGGTCAGCCAATTAGGTGGCTTTAACAATAACTATATAATTTAAACTTGTAGGTGAGATCATGTGATCCAGCTGTGTGATCCAGCTCTATCCAATCACATCCTTTACATCTTGTTTCCTACATTAGAGCAGCATCTTGCATGTATTGTACAACACTGCACACAGTGATAATGATGCAAACGGACTGTGGACACAACTTTATTAAAAACATGAAATGTATCTTCTCTACTGTCCAACTCATCTCCAGCTAAACCTGCTGTTGACTTATGTGTCCTTACATCTCTTTGAAATATATCTCTGCCATCAGCAGCTTAAAACTGATGAATCATTAAATCAATAAAACCAGGATTTGTGTGAATGCAGCTTGTTTTTCTATAAGTTTACACTGAGTGGTGGGAAATGAATTAGTGCTGATTATCAGCACAGATAAATATGGGTCCTGGTCTTTGCTGTCAGGGCTCTGGATCAACCTGTTTGAGGAGCTCAGTCTGATAAGTCATTATCTTCCTTTAAATCACTTCTTCAAACTCATTTTATCCACTGATCTACTGATTGTTTTTGTTTTATATGCTGTACATCTTAAATGTGAATCTAATGTGTGTTTTACTGGTTTATTTTCTTCCTGTATGTGTGTGTTAGTTTTGTGTAAAACATTGTGTAACGTTGGTTTTGAGAAGTTTTATAGACTTGTGAAGGGAGGGTGGTGGGATGATGATGGTGGGAAACAAAGACCAAATTCTAATAAACATCAGTGGAAATAAATGAACTTGCAGTGTTTTTATTCTGTGTCAAGCTTCAGCTTCATGTATAACATCTATTTTTATTGTAGTTATTTTTTCTGTCTTTGTGTATAAATTAACTATATTTGATTGAATATGTGTTCTTTGTTTTGTTTCTGTGGATCTGTTAGATGTTTTTGTCGAACCACTGGACCACCAGGACATCATCTGAGTTTTTGGTTACGTTTTATTTTAAAGCTCCATTATTTTTATAATTTCTGATTAATTTCTTCAAAGTTTCCAGGAAAGAATTGTCTGTGTAATTTGGTCTATTTATAGATTTCCATTTCCACCTGAGTTCATATTTATTCATCAGTCATTTATTATTGGAAACTTTATTCTCATATATGTTGAATTGTATGTTTTTCTGTAGATGAAACGTGTTTGCATGTTTGTCTGACCTGCTGTGAACTGACTAAAAGACTTTAGCGTATGCTAGCTTAGCAACTGGAATTCATTCATTGGAAGTGAACCAACTGAACACTGTCTTTATTTGACCTATAAATTAGTGATAAAGTACTTGGTTCTTTCCAGGAAACTTTAGATTGTCTGTGTTTTCTTTATTCCTTCACTTTATTGCTGAAATCAGGTGAAATAAACAAACAAGGAAACAGCGCCACCAAGTGACGATACAAGAAAACAGCAATCCATACAGACTGAACACACACAACAAGGAGAAATAAATACATGAAAACAGACATTTTAGTGTGAGGAGAGGAGAGTAAATCTAGTTAGAGATGTCTCTATTCATCATTTTGTCTATCAAATGTCAAAAAATAGAGAAAAATTAAGATTAAGAGGGAAATTGGTTTGCAGTGTTTGTCCAAAACTTAACACAATAAAAGAAACACACACACTAAGAAGAAAAAAGCAATCCAAGACATAGTCCACACATGGCACACATCCTTCATAAATACACTAAACTACTACACAGCAGCGTCCAGCAGTGCTCCTGGAGAACAAAGATTCAATGTGAGAGAAGACACAATGCAGCCCAGAAACATACACAATACCATACTTTCCACTGTGCAGCACTGACTACAGTACTGCTGTGAGCAGTTTGTATGTGCAACACATACACACCCGCCCTCCTTGTGCTGCTGTGTGTTATAGAGAGCGATGGCTGATGGGATAAAGGAATTCCTTGCTCTGTTACTTTGAGAAGAGTACTACTACTTACTACACAACCCCCCCCCCCCCCCCCCCCCCCCCCCCCCCGACCCCTAACCCTAACCATCTCACTCCTCATGCCTAATGACCATGCCCATGACCTACTCGGTTACCTTTGCAGCTGGGGGCCCGAAGACGTGGGCCTGATGGGAGGGGCTACAGCTCACTGAACAGGGTGTTGTGGGTGTGTGATGGAGAAGGTGTTGGTTATGTGAGCCCAAGCTTAAGACATCCTATTATTTCACCACAGATAGTCTGGTAAGAACTGGAGAAGAAGATATCCTCAACTGGTGCTTTATTAACTACCACAAACACACACTCACTTTATTAGGAACACCTGTGCAATCTAATGCGATCCAATACAACAGCTCTGCCATATATTCTACATTTATGAAGCTTTTACATTTACAGTTTCTGTTGACATTGTCAGAAAGGTGATAATCAATAAGCTGAATTGATCCACACACATTCTAAATGAAATAAATGTGAATTATGCACAGAGCACATTAACTTACCAAGGTCATGGATTTTAACAGACAGGAAATAACAACAACAGTAATTTTCTTCAACCTGTCAACAGAATGATTTAAGACTTACAGTCTCATGGATGCACAGGATCTCTCAAGCCACAAAAGTCTCTTCACAGAAAGAATCCAGGATGGAATTACTGGAAAGGAGATGAAATATATCCCACCAACAAGGCAACCCACTTTGATGTGGTGAACCATCAGCAACACATCGGCTGCTACAGAGCAGGACGCAGCGGTATTGGTGTCCTTCCCTGATTGGCTAAGGCCTTAATTGGTATTTAACTACATGATGGAGCAGAAATGAACCTACTGAAACAGACTCATTTATTTGTCCACAAGGAGGCGCTGCAGCATCATTTAAAGGCCGTAATGCTGACCTTTTGAACAGGTGAAGTAGCAGGTTTCCAGTCTTTGAGAGGGTCCGGGTCTTGTAGATGTGGGTAAGGTTTTCTTGCTTAGTGCTGTTTATTTTTCCAGAAATACTCACAATTTTGCTGAGTGAGTCCTTCTGTGCAGCACCAGCGTTACCATGCCAGATTCACTTCTTGCACTGCACTGTAACTTTTATTCTCCTGTTTTATCTGTTTTACTCTATTTTAGCTTATTTTTTATTTTCTAGTTTCTTAACTCTTAAATAACTCTTTTTAATTGTATTTAAATGTCTTTTTATAATGTGTTTCTTTTACATTTTGTCTCGATGTCTTTTATGTTTTATGTGAAGAACTTTGAATTGTCTTGTTGTTGAAACGTCCTGTACAAGTAAACTCACCTCGCCTTCCTCTCCCATTAATCATCTCACGACCCCTCAGATTTATCTGCTGACCCTTTTGAGGGGCCCGACCCCTAGGTTGGGAACCACTGGACTAAACTAGCTAACTGTATATAAAGTAGTGTAAACTAGCTCCACCTCCAGCAGCTACAACAGTAACATGCTGCTCTAACACTGATGCTTCACTATTAATAATCTAATAATGTCATATATAATAATATATCAGTCAGAGGGACCAAACCACTACTTTTACTGTAATACTTTAACTACATCAAGCTCATAATACTTATGTACTTTTACTTGTAATGGAGTATTTTTACATTGATGTTAACGGGTTAAATTCAAATTTTATGCTCGTATCTTAAAGGAGCAGTTAAACATTTTTGGGAACTACAGTTGTTTGCTAAATGTGTTATTTCAGCTTTTTTGTCCATTCCTTTTTTTACAGAATATTTTTATTGAACAACACAGTGAAGTGTTGGGCCGTGGCTACAAGTTTGGCTATCAGCAATAATTAATGATTATCAAAGATAATTGTTAATTATTAAAATCAATTAAATTATTAATAAGAATTAATAATAACGGGGCACCACCCTGGACTCAGGGAAAAAGATAGCCAATTCAGTCTCAAAATGTACTAATCTATGAATTTGGGACTTTGATTAATAATTAATTTAATAACTATAAACAAAATCACCATATCAATTCAGTTGATAGTTCAGGTTGAAGGATTTGGAGTTCTTTACAGAGCAGAGGTTGGCAAAACTCATTCTTGTGCAACATTAAAACAGACAACAGGTATATCCAAAAGCATTTATTTAACAAAAGGGTAAGCAACACACAATACTAATCTAGCCAAGTGTACCTATATACAAGTGTGAGTGTGTGTGTGTGAGTGTGTGTTTAGGGAAGACAATAGCAAGATGGCTGCAGTCACCTGGTGACTGAGCACATGGCATGCCGACAATTTGGCTGATATAAGGAACTACAGAGATAAAAGGCCAGACCATGTGGTGTCTTGAACCACATGTGCTGCCTGAACCAAAGTTCACCAAACTAGGTTTTAACCTCTTAACTGTGTGGTTCTCTATTCAAGGCCAACTGGTGTATACTAAAGGTGCCAGGTTAAAATGAGGTTAGTGTGTTAAGCATGCTAACATTAACCTAGCGGTGTGGCTATGCAGTAACCTGACTATAGGCAACAAGGACATCACAGCAACATTTCAATGTATAACCTTAACCAAATCAATACACGTACAGTACATTGTTTGAGTTAAACATTCTTGTTTAGCCAGACTATGCTTCACTTTGTTGCTAGGCTATGCCCAGTTGTTACCAGTCCAGGAAGGAAGACATGCTTTGTAGTGTTCTGCTTTGTAGCTGGTGAATCCGTGGGTGAGTCAGGCTGAGGAGGCTTTGGTTCTGAAGCTGAAAGATGCAGGCGTTGCTGGGGAGACAGCACTCCAGTCGTGCAGAGGGCCCAGGTCACTCCTTTGTGTGGAGTTAGCGGCAAGAGCTGCAGCAGGAGCAAGGAGCTGCTCCTGCTGCAGCTCATGGAGAAAAGAGAAAGATAAGAGGGGAATCTCTAGTTTTGATAACCTGGATCCATGGGTGGAGCTTCACACTTTGGGTGCGAACCCCCAGGGCTCAGGTTTCTTGGAGTCTTGAAACATGTGGTAAACTGTGGTCCACATGTAGTCCCAACAGAAGGAATATCAACATCAATTTTATTTCAAACCCATCAATAATCTCGTCTCTTCTAGCTTCAGCGCTGAAAAACAAAAACTCTCATCTATAAATTTTATTTGCTGTTTACATAAAACAATATTAATTACATTTCTGGAAGATTTATCCATCATATATCTTTATGTTCTCACAACAGTTTCAGTTATTTCCACATATAGTTTCTGACAAATCTGGTGTTTTCTGTCGGTTTGGTGGATGTCTCTAAATACTACAATACCCATGAGTCTCTGCTGCTGTTGCTATGGAGACGAGGCCAGTCAGAGGTGTGAATCAGAGAGGTAGTGAATTTAAAATGATTCGTCATAAAAGTAAAAACAACACGGTGTTTAGTTGCTGAATTCGTCCACAAATAACCCAGAATCTAAAATGAATGAATTTAATCTGCAGATTAAAAATAACATCATAATCTTTATCTTCAGCTCTCTGTTAGCAGAGCACATGACTGGATTTGAAGCTCTGTGATTGGATGTTTGTTACTGAAATGCATCTTGGGAGTCGTAGTTAACGTCTCAGACAGTTGTTCATGTTCATGTTCTGATGATTCAACCAGAATTTCATACTGATCCAAACTGATCCAAAACATTTTGTTTATCTTTGGGGGCATTTTGAATCAACTGAACGAAGGGATCATTCACACAGTTGGTTTGTTTCTGAATGTGAGTGATGAACTGTTTCCGTCTCAGATCTGACGACTCTCCTGTTTCTTCTCTCCGTCTGTTACGTCTGCTGTCTGAACGGAAAAACACCAGCTGACAGCTTTCTGAGCTCATCATTCACAACTTAATTGCACACAGTTTGTTATAAAAACCTCAGAGAACATCACACACACACTCCACAGATAAATTACACCTATAAATTAGGTCTGAAAGCTGCAGAGAGACGCAGCGTTTCTGTTTTATCAGCTGGTAACAGTGAAGAGCACACAGAGGAAAACACTGTTGATTCAGTGAATTCACTGCTGTATAAAACACTGTGAAATATAAAAACACGTGTAAAAACCAAACTCACACTGATTCACTCTCACTAAACACAGTGGTACATTTATACATTAAGTACATTTATGCCAAGAAAATAAAATAAATATAAGAAGTATTAGCAATCATAATATTTTACTGTCTTTAAAAAAAAGATAATACAACCTTCTGCATTAGTATCTCATATTTTAAGCTTTAAGCTTTACAAACATAAAACCTCCATGGATCAAAAGTTCACAATAGAAAGAGTCATAGTTGACGTTGTTTGTAGTTCGAGGCGTCCTGTCAACAGTTTTACAGACGTCTGTTTTACAATGGTGGTCTATGGGGAAAATGCTTTTTGGGCCACAGGGGGATTTTTGCTGCAATACCGCGAGTGGCCACTGGGAAAAATTGGCTGCAAGGCTGAGCGGCGGTGCCCTATCCAGCTCTTATTATACATCCATGGACGTATGCGCCAGGCGAGCAGTTCCTATAGGACTGAATGGACGCCATTTTTAGTCCGGTATCCAGCGACAACATCCATGCACTGAATACACGAACACTCTGAGCATGCGTATTCATATTTTCCCACGTACAATACACATTACATTGTGAGAGAGAGGCTAGCCCTACATTCACGCCGGCCACCGTAGGCCCGCTGCGGACACGAATCAGGAATACGCAGTCTGAAGCAGCAAGGCAGGGAACAATTAAAAATGAACTAAAATCCCTACACAAATTATATGATGCAATTTATGAAGATGCTATATTCAAAGATAATAAATTATAGCAGATAAAAATTTGAAAATTGATTATAACATCATTTGTTTGCACAGTTCTTTCTGCTGACAGCAGGTGGGGCTGTGCCTGGGAAGTGGCGTACGCCTCTTTCAGGCCCCGTTTTGTGTGTAGCAATGGTTATAAATGCGACCCCAGATCCATTCTCCAGTTAGCTTAACAACAGTCCTTAACAGTCCTTCCATGGATGTATAAAGAGTCCTTCAGGCTGCTACAACAAGCTAACTGTTGTATTGGCTAACACAAGGAGCTATCTGCTGCTGCTGCTCTGCCTTACAGTGGAGAGACTTGAAGATGAAATCTGGAAACTATCATTGGACCAACGTGATGTCAATATTGTATTCTGGTTGTTGATTGGTTAGGGAGGACAGCCTCCCTTGGAGCGTCATTTTACGTGTCTTGGCCAATCACAGATTAGCATGAAAAAAATGAAGAACATTAAATTGATGTAAGAGATCCCGCCCTGAAAAGGACAGCAGGAGCCCCCACCATCACTTCACACACACTGCTCTTTCTCCTCCTGACCTGCAGGTGTCACTGTTGGAGCATTTTAACCAGAATTTCAATAATGCATTGTTTTCCACAGAAGAGAGAAAAAATATTTTATAAATAATACTGAGATTTGGTAATGGTTTATTTCAACCAAATATTCTTTTTCATATTTTGATCTCCCTCTTGCCTCTCCAAAAATAGAGGAGGAGCAAGAAAAACACTGACAGAGATGGAAACACTTGAAGTCTCGTAGTGCATTTCATCCCCTCAGTCTCAGGCTCAGTCCAGAGGATGGACATTAGGATTCAGCCTTCATATCAGTGCTGATAAGCCTTTTTTTCAGGAAGTCTTCAGTCTCTCAGGTGTTCCTGTGTTTGTCCAGGAGGGGGAGACGTTGATCTGAAACCAGACCTGCCAGTCCTCACTGAGACCACGGCGTCCTCGCCTCCTGTTTTTAGTCATATATATACAGTTTATATGTATATTAGAGCTGCAAGTAACCATTATTTTTATTATCGACGAGTCGGTTGATTATTTTCTGGATTAATAGATGACTCGTTTGGTCTATAAAATGTCAGAAAGGTGAAAAATGTTGATCAGTGTTTCCCAAAGTCCAAGTCGATGTCTTCAAATGTCTTGTTTCGTCCACAACACAAAGGTATTCAGTTCAAATTCAGATCAAAGAGGAGGAAGAGGAGGAGGAGTGAAGGTCAGCAGGTCAGTGAGCTGCTGACAGCCACACACACACACACACACACACACACACACACACACACACACACACACACACACACACACACACACACACACTCCCTGTGGCTCTTTAAAGGTACATCTTGTTTTTTAGTTTATGCTTCTTTATAATTATTTATGCTATTTTAACATGTTTGGGTTATTTAACTTCTACATTACAAACCTCTGACTTTAAAGTTTATAGTTTTTAGCTTAGCTTTTATATTTATGGTACTTTGTGTATTTTAAAATGTCCATACATACATACATGTATATGTTTTATTATTAGTATGTTGTGTTGAATATTGTCCTGTCTGTCCTGTTACACAGTCAGCTCACTGAGGCAAATAAGGCAATAAAGTTAACTCAACACACTAGAGCTGCAACAATTAGATGATTAATCGAGTCAATCAACAGAAAATTTATCACCGACTATTTTGATAATTGATTAATAATTTTGAGTTAATATTCTCTGGTTCCAGCCTCTTAAATGTGAATATTTTCTGGTTTCTTTAGTCTTTATGACAATAAACTGAATATCTTTGTGTTGTGAACAAAACAAGACATTTGAGGGCGTTGTCTTGGACTTTGAGAAACACTGATCCACATTTTTCACCATTTTCTGACATTTTACAGATCAGCTAATCAATTCATCAAGAAAATAATCAACAGATTAGTCAACATTTGACGTTTAACGATGTTTAACATTTTCACACATATTAAGGTGTGTCAAAGACAGTGATGAAAGTAACTAAGTACATTTACTCCAGTATTGTAGTCAAGTACAGTTTAGAGGTACTTGTACTTTACTTGAGTATTTCCATGTGATGCTACTTTCTACATTTCAGAGGGAAATATTGTACTTTCTACTCCACTACATTTATTTGACAGCTTTAGTTACTTTTCAGATGAAGATTTGACACAATGGATAATATAACAAGCTTTTAAAATACAACACATTGTTAAAGATGAAACCAGTGGTTTCCAACCTTTTTGGCTTTTGACGTCTTACAAAAAGCAGTGTGTAGTCGGGGTCACATTTCACATGTCTATGAGTTGTTAACAGCTCCACTAAATAGTGATTTTTCCCTCTAAACTTCTCACATGCTTTCATTTCAATAAATGTTCAAATGATCCAATATTTCAGCAAATCAAAGATTAGAGAAAAAGTCCAAAAGCTGTTCCCAAAAGGGAGGCGAGTCCCCACATGTCTCTGTTTAAACAGATTTATGTCCTCACAACATGAGGAATACCTGGTACATACACACACACACACACACACACACACACACACACACACACGACTTCCAGTGAAGAAGAAGGGGGAGGAGTTAACAGGTAGGAAGTAAAGGTGAAAGTATTTAGTCATTCTCCATTTTAAAGTCAACAGAGCAGAAGGAGGAAACAGTCTGAGGCAGGGTGAGTGTTAATATCAGAGCTGCAAATAATGATTACTGTTATTATTGATCAATCTGTTGATTATTTTACTGATTAATTGTCTGGTTGATTAAACTGTGTCAGAAAAATATGAAATTACAGTTTTGAGGTCTTCAAATGTTGTTTCCTCTTTTCTCTTCCTGGTCAGAGGAACATCGGTGACGCAGTGTGAATGTTACAGTATTATGATCATTATTTCACTGTCAGAGGGTCTAGTTTAATCTTCCTGTGGACTGTAGATGCAGATTCATCTGTTTGACTTCATCTGTTGACACAGAACACACGTTTACTGGAGAATAACTGTATTTAGTACGATGAGGAAGTCTGTGTGTCTGAGTTTGTATCTAACAGCCAGCGAACAGTCAGAAAACTTTTCACAAAGCTCTTAAATTAAATTCAACACTCGCACTTTAAGCTGTAAGTGATTCTAGAAGCTCAGAGCGACTTTAAATGGTGACTAGCAAAACTGCTCTATGATTACTGCCTCACCTATTTGTACCTGTTTGTACCTGTTTGTACCTGTTTGTACCTTCCCCATACTCCACATACGACCTACTGCAAAAAAAGAGAATTACCACAGCTGAACACATAGTACTTCACAATACAACAATGACTCTAAAAAAAAAAACACACACACACGCACGCACACACATGCGTTCACAAAGTGAAAGTATTCAGTCAGACTCCATTTTAAAGTCCACAGAGCAGAAGGAGGAAACAGTCTGAGGCAGGGTGAGTGTTACAGCCTTAGTTTTTTATCAATAATATATTGCTTATGTTTGTAAATTGTTTTATGCTGCTTTCTTAAAAGATGTTATCCAACCATAAATCACCCAACTCCTTATTGCAGCAGGGTTTATTTTGTTTTGATTTTCTAAATTTAAGTTTACCGGTATCCACATTATCATTCAGCTCTGATCGTATTAATATACAAAACTCATCGTACCATTTATCCAACTCATCTTGCGTTTTGTTAAAAGTTTGTAATCTCTCAATAAGTTTCAGCATAGCCGTACGTCCTACATCTGACTTTAAAAAAGTATCAGACACTGTTCCTTTCACTCGCTTTTTAATTTGTTTAGCTGGAGCAGATACTTCTTGAGACTGGGACATTTTATAACCAGCATTAAACTTCATCCACAGCAATGAGTGATCTGGTAATCGACAATAATCTCTGATCAAATTAACTACAGCTCTATCCTCTACCACCTGCGAAACAAGCAATACCTTCAATTCTAGGCAGTTTTCTAGATATTCAGATGGAGCTACAATGTAATCGACCACAGCTTTACCCTTTGGAGCCACTGATGTAAAGTTATCACATAAAGTATTGATCCTTCCATTAAGTGCACACATTCTGGAATCTCTTAAAAACTCCAGAAAGGTTTCTCTGTGTTTATTAACATAATCATCAATTGCAACTTGCCGGGGGATCGAATCAATAGAAGGGATAAAATCTTCCATATTACCAATTCTAGCATTTCAATCCCTGCATATATAGATTACATCCACTTCAGAAAACTGACAGATCTGACTTAACAACTGACAAAAAAAGATGATGCATCTCTTCCTCATGGAGAATCCTCAGGTGGAAGGTAACAGGAGAATATAATAAAACAATGAAAGGCCTATAATGCTATCAACGTTTTCAATCATTTCAATCTTATTTTCTTGAAATAAACTACATCTTACTAACAGCCCTACTCCGTATGAACCAGTACATATTTATATGTGCAATAAAATCTGTTTTTGCCCTTTGCTCATGTCAGTTATGACGATCATTTTTTATGCCCCCTGTTGTTACCATGAACTTATAGAGCAAGTAGTCTGTAACTATTACCTGCATACCTTATTATTGTGTAATTAAAGATATACTATGTATATTATTACATTACTGTATCGTTATTTTTTCATCCTCGGGTGACAATACAAGCCTTCCATAGCTGTGCACTTGAGAGAGGTAAGTTTGCCTGTTATGAGCTGCTGCAGTGCTGGACCAACATGGCTGCTAGGAGCTCAAGTATAGACCCATTTCTCCACTTGTTCTTATTCAAATTCATACAATGAAGTAGAAGATATATAAATCTCTGGAGTGAGGGTGAAACTTGCCTGCCAAACACACAAGCATAAAAAATGATTGTCATAACTGCCATGAGCAGCAAAAACATTAGATTTTATTGCACATATAGATTATGAAGGACCACAAGGGTCACGGAAATAGTAGTAAAGCATTTCATAGCATTAATAACTAATTATACAATTAAAAAGAGGAATTAAAAAATAATTTACAAATGACATAATTATCCATCAATAAATTATTCAACTTAAAAAGGGATTTACAAAAGCAACTTGGAAATAGTCAATAAAGTTTGTGATTGGTTCTAATCATCAATTAGACAGTCGGGGAGAACGGGGTAACATGAGCCACCTTTTACATTTGATGATTTTACTGCAAAATAAAAGTATATTGTTTCATTAATAGTTACTATATATACCCATAGTAAGTATTTGGTGGTCATGTTATTTAAACCGGTCTGAACTGGCAGCCATCATGGGCTACTCACAGTCTCCTGTCTTCTGATTATGATTGATTTAAAGATCCAACATCTTAGAGTAGACTTAGACAGTATCACTGTGAATGTCTGGCTTGGACGTTTCCACTTTATCACCATAACACCTAAAAGTGGGAGGACAAAAAGTCTCACTGTCCCCCGTATTCTGGCACCAGTGCATTTAATGATGTTTAACATTTCCACACATATTAAGGTGTGTCAAAGACAGTGATGGAAAGTAACTAAGTACATTTACTCAAATACTGAACTCAGGTACAGTTTTAAGGTACTTGTACTTTATGCTTGCTGACACACACACACACGCACACACACACGCACACACGCACACACGCACACACACACGACTTCCAGTAAAGAAGAAGGGGGAGGAGTTAACAGGTAGGCAGTAAAGGTGAAAGTCTGTACAGACTCCATTTTAAAGTCAACAGAGCAGAAGGAGGAAACAGTCTGAGGCAGGGTGAGTGTTAATATTAGAGCTGCAAATAATGATTACTGTCATTATTGATCAATCTGATGATTATTTTACTGATTAATTGTTTAGTTGATTAAACTGTGAGATCACAGTGTCGACGTCTTCGGTTTCTGCGTCCTCACAGTGATGTAACGTGACTCACTGCTGCAGTTAAAATAGAGAGAAGTCACAGTTAAGAACCACACAGATGTTTATCTGAAGTCTGTTTGTTGGATTTAAACCAGAGTCAAAGTTTATCTTTGTGACATGGTTGTAGTTAAAGTCATGTCAACTAATAAGAAGCTACTAAGTTGAGAGGAAGGACTGGGTTTATTATACTGTGTATGTGTGTGTGTCTCCAGTGTTACTGGTTTACCTCTCAGACTCCAGAAGATGAGGACGGAGCAGAGTCTCTGATATCTGACTGGTCTAAAGTTGATCCACCAGACTTCAGTAATGAACCTGGACCCTCAGACACAAAGTAAGAGACTGTTTCTACTGTAAACTGACCTGAAGATGATTCAGTGTTGAAATGTCATTTAAAAACAAACCCACACTCTACTACAACCTACAAGGTAGTTAATTACAAACAAAATTGGATGTAGTTGAACTACTTTTTGAAAGTAGTTTTAGTTTGACAAGCTGAGTGTTTCTGACAGCAGTTAAGTTTTCATTGAGAAGTATTAGTTTGGTAAACTAGAGATTTAAAGTAGTTTCTACAACACTGACACCTAAACTGTTTCTAAATTTTAACACGTACATTTCCATGACAACTGAGAAAACTCAATCCGATAGAAAGCTCCAGAACAGCTACTGAGTAGACTTGTGGTGAGACGTTTTTACTGAAGATCCTCTTGAGTCTTTCTGACACTTAAACGACTGCAGCCAAACTGGCCTTTTTGTCAAACCAGTCAGATCCAGTAGAAACACAGAATGAGTTTCTACTGGCAGACAGACAGAAACACAACTGTTCTCTTATCAATGTTCTCTGATTTTACCAGAGAACCAAGATGATGGAGACCTCCTTCACATTCTGGAGGATTTAAATGATGATGATTTCAAGAACTTCAAGTGGCACCTGAAGAAGTATGAAAAGGTGGGCGACATCCCACCCATCAAAGAGAGCCAGCTGTCGAAAGCAGATCGGCCAGACACAGTGGATCTGATGGTGAAAAATTATAAACTTTCTGGAGCTGTGGAAGTGATCAAGAATATTTTAAAGAAGATCAGCAGGAACGATCTGGTGAGGAACATCAACTCAGGAGCGGAAGGTCAGTCACAGGAAGAGACAAACATGACGTCACATCCAGACAGCAGATCTGTGAGGAGAAACAACCTGTTTCTTTATATTTTTCATAATTTCAGTTACAGTCCAGACAGTATTTGGACAGTTTGTTTTAGTTGTTCAGGCTCAGTGCTTCAGCACATTCAATATAGAAGAGAGAGAGAGAGAGAGAGAGAGAGAGAGAGAGAGAGAGAGTTTGGCAGTAAATACATTTAGAGGCTAAATGACTGAGCAGCAAGATGGACGGTGGAAATAGAGGAAGGGTGGAGCAGAGACAGAAAGAGAGAAGAAGAAAGGCGCTTGCAGGAGATGCAGCTAAATGCCACCATGTTAGTCAGTAAATAAACAAGCTAGCTAGCTAACATTTGCTAGCTAGCTAACATTTGCTAGCTAGCTAACGTAGCTAATGTTACTGATGCGTCATCATGGTCTCCTGTCAATGTTAAAGCTGCCAAGAAACTGGACAATCAATAATAAAAGTGGTTGTTCCCTTTATAATTTCCTCAAAAACATTGATGGCATAATTGGCATATCTAGTCTAGTTAATGTGGTCAATATTATTTGAAAATTAATGCATTTTGGTGAAAATCTCAGTCAGTGAGTTCATACTTTGAGCTCACAACGTCTTCTGTCACTATTCAGGCTGCTGTAATTAGTTGAAACTTAAAGATCTGTGTTATTTAATGTTTGTGTAGGTTAAAGGGCTTTTTTAACCTATGATGGGTAACTGTTAGTGTATATCAGTAAACTGAGGAGGGTATTGTGCAGTTGTTAACTGTATTATATTGGTACATTAAAAGATATGCTGTGCTGTGCTTTTGCTTTTTTCTTTTTGAAGGTGGAGAGAGTAGCACTGGTGCCACATTAGTACAGAAGCCCACTACTTCAGAGCAACCTGCAGGTACAAGACATTTTCTATTTGTTAGTGTATTAGTTGTTTATTTAGTTATTTACTATTTAATAACTATTGGCCAAAAGTTAGTCCTTGTGTCGTCTCCCTCCTTATTGATATGCAGCTGTGGTTTTATTTGAGGTTCATAACAGTACATTATACTAAGCAGATGTTGGCTCATTAGTTTGTTATTCACATGCACTAAAATTCACCAGAATGCAGGAAATCAAGTATTTGTAACTAAAATATTTCTAGTGGGGACCCTCAGACCCTCTGCTTAAAAAGTGGCCTGACTGGGACTATATTTCACGCTATATTTCCCAGCCTGAATGATTTTCCCAGTCCGGCCCTGTCAGTTTCTCTGCCATGTATGAACATAACATGTACTTAACAAAAGACTGTAGACAGGGAAAGTTAGTTTTACACAGAGAGATTTATCCTTATATTTAAAGTCCAACTAAAAGTGGATCTAACACAAAGTAACCCCTAGAAGTGTAAATAAGTCGGTTTCCACCACTTAATATTTTACTGTTTGTTGAATTCAGACACATTCATGTTGTGAGAAAAAGTTCTGACTCAGACACACAGAGCAAAACTGAACAAAAAGTCAGGACTAACAACGTCTTCTATCATTAATACAGATATAATAAGAAAGTCATGCTTTGATAATAAGGTCAGTGTAAAGGAGAAACCTGATCACTGATTGGTTGCTTGTTCACAGATTTGCAGTAACCAGGTTACTACTGTGCATATTAACATGTTCCCTGATTACCCACGTAACCTGGTTTCTCTGAGTAACCTGGTTACACAAGTGCATGTAAACCAACTGATAGATGTTCAGATCTATATTTTTCTTCTCTTTCAGCAGATGGTGATCTGCAGGAGGTTTTAAATACATATAAGATCAGTCTGAGATTGAATTGTCAACATGTGACTGAAGGAACTGATGAAGCAGGAAGTGAAACCCTCCTCAACAAGATCTATACTGAGCTCTACATCACAGAGGGAAAGAGTGAAGATGTTAATACCCAACATGAGGTGAGGCAGCTTGAAACAGCTTCCAAGATGGAGACCCTCCATGACACTCCAATCAAGTGTCACGACATCTTTAAACCCTTACCTGACCAAGAGAAACTCATCAGAGTCGTTCTGACTAACGGCGTCGCTGGCGTTGGAAAAACCTTCTCAGTGCAGAAGTTCACTCTGGACTGGGCAGAGGGCTTGAAAAACCAAGATGTCAGTCTGGTGATTCTGCTTTCATTCAGGGAGCTGAACTTGATCAAAGATGAGCAGTACAGTCTCCTCATGCTGATCCATGAATTCCATCCAACATTACAGAAGGTCACAGCAGAGAAGCTCGCTGTCTGGAAAGTTTTGTTCATCTTTGACGGCCTGGATGAAAGCAGACTTTCACTGGATTTCAACAACAGGAAGGTCGTGTCTGATGTCACACAGACGTCATCAGTCAACGTGCTGTTGACAAACCTCTTCAAGGGGAATCTGCTTCCTTTGGCTCTCATCTGGATAACTTCCCGACCTGCAGCAGCCAATCAGATCCCTCGAACATGTGTAAACAGGGTAACAGAAGTACGAGGCTTCACTGACGCCCAGAAGGAGGAGTACTTCAGGAGGAGATTCAGTAATGAAGAGCTGTCCAGCAGAATCATCTCACACATCAAGACATCCAGGAGCCTCCTCATCATGTGTTACATCCCAGTCTTCTGCTGGATCATTGCTACAGTTCTGGAGCAGATATGGACTACAGACCAGAGAGGAGAGCTGCCCAAGACTCTGACTGACATGTACTCACTCTTCCTGGTGCTTCAGACAAAGAGGAAGAAGCACAAGTATGATGAGGGACATGAGATGAGGCCTCAGGAGCTGACAGAGGCTGACAGGGAAGTTCTTCTGAAGCTGGGGAGGCTGGCGTTTGAACAACTGGAGAAAGGAAACATCATGTTCTACCAGAAAGACCTGGAGCAGTGTGGTCTTGATGTCACAGAGGCCTCGGTGTTATCAGGAGTTTGTACACAGATCTTCAAAAGAGAGAATGTGATCTTCAAGGAAACAGTCTACTGCTTTGTTCATCTGAGCGTTCAGGAGTTTCTGGCTGCAGTCTACATGTACCACTGTTACACCAGCAGGAACACAGAGGTACTGGAGGACTTCCTGGGAAAAGACTACAAAGACAGCAAATCAAAACCAAAGTCTTTCCTCAAGAAATTTTCAGCTTTATTCGGAAACAGTTACTCATCTCTGGATGTCTTCCTGATGGGAGCCATGGAGAAATCTCTCCAAAGTGAAAATGGTCACCTGGACCTGTTTGTGCGCTTCCTTCATGGCCTCTCTCTGAAGTCCAACCAGAGTCTCTTAAGAGGCCTGCTGGGTCGGACAAAGAACAGACCAGAAATCATCCAGAGAGCCATCAACAACCTGAAGGAGATGAACATTAATGTCTCTCCTGACAGAAGCATCAACATCTTCCACTGTCTGATGGAGATGAACGACCGCTCAGTACATCAGGAGATCCAAGAGTTCCTGAAGTCAGAGAACAGATCAGAGAAGGAACTCTCTGAGATCCACTGCTCAGCTCTGGCCTACATGCTGCAGATGTCAGAGGAGGTTCTGGATGAATTGGACCTCGACAAGTACAAAACATCAAAGGAGGGAAAACGGAGACTGATCCCAGCTGTGAGGAACTGCAGAAAGGCTCGGTAAGTCCATACGTGATTAACATTATAAATCAGTGTAGAGTTAAATTCTTCAAATAAATAAATAATATAAAATTCTTATTATTGTTAAAATATTTCTCTACTTGTTTATAGCAGAAATAACATGTCAGTTATATTTAGTCACAGATGTTCTTGAGCTGTTTGAAATGTTGTGAGTGCAAATAATGTTGATATTTGAGTTGGTTGTTGTAGGTCATTTCCTCACATCGCAACATTTTTGTGGGACATTTAGATTAAATTTGGCTACCAGAAATAATTAATAGTTATATTAAGTCAAGTCAAATTTATTTATAGAGCACATTTCATACAGAAAGCAACACAATATGCTTCACAAGGGCAAGAGCAATATAATTATAAAGACTTGAAATATGAGCATTCATATCATCATACATAAAAACAAGCAAATGTACACTTCCATACATGGACGCATCGGTAATTAAAGTTAATAATAATTCAGTTAAAACAGGAGCAGACAGTTGATCGACCTAGTTAAACACAACAGTTAACAGAAATGTTTTAAGTTAGCTCCCAAAGCTAAAAACAAGCCGGTTGGGCTAGCTTCGGCAGACTGTCCGACTGGGAAATATAAAACAACCAAAGTTACCATATCAACAGCTAGTAAAGGTTGAAGGATTTGGGAGTTCTTTGCAGCGCAGAGGTTGGCAGTATTCACTTTTGTATAAAATTAAATAGACACTGTATTTTCAAAAGCATTTATTTACAAAGATAACAAAAGGGAGTAAAAACACACAATATGTAATTAACTAAAAGGTACTTTATACAGGTGTGTGTGTGTGTGTGTGTGTGTGTGTGTGTGTGTGTGTGTGTGTGTGTGGAGGAAACAGACAAAAGAAAAATGGTTGCTTGGATTCAAAATGGCGGTGGACAAAGGAAAACTACAAACAGTATGGCTGACAAAGTGATGTGCTGTGTTTGTAATCGCAGACTAACGTAATATTCATACTAAGTTTGACATCAAATTGAGTATTTAGTGCGTTCCAGCTGCATAGTTTGTGGACTTTGTGTACGTGAGAAATACCCAGATGTAAACTACATTAGCAGGAATTTCTGAGTATGCGGCGTGAGCTTACTGGACGTACTCAACTGCCCCACAATGCATTGCGTCTCTTCAGACTGCACAATGGAGGAGATGAACCAGGCTAAAAGCTGCAATTTTCACTGTAGGACGGTTAATATGTCACTTTATTAAGTTCTAATATTTTTTCAGGTGAGAAAGTAACCATTTAGATTCCCAATATGTGAGCAATTTATCCAAATAACATCTGGTTGTAAATCTGTTGTGATGTTTTCGGAGATGTGAGGAGTCACCTATGAGAGCCGCAAGCCGGGACCAGCCGGTGATCTCAGCTGCTAGCAGCCCGACTCCTGAGATGATCGGCCGGTCAACATGTCGTCATGAGAACATGATCCATGAACTGATCTGCAGCTCTTTGCTGATTTACTGCTGGCTCTAATGTCTCTGCAGCATTTAGATATATGATATAATTCCTTTTGGAAGATAAATGTTGGTCTCACAGATGAAATCTAACAATTGTAGCTGCAACACAGTTTGAATGTAAAGCTTCATGTTTTTACTGGACAGAACAGCAGTGCTGCCTCTGGGGCTCCATATGTACATATCACCACATTTACATAAATATAAATGGATTAAAATAAACACATCAGTCTGTATTAAATTTTGTGTTATTGTATTAAGTGTCCTCTGGTCCTCTGAAGTTTGTACTCCTGAGTCGAACTTGCCAAGTCCTCAACACACCTACCTGACCATAGCCGCGGGAAGTCGGGGTGCTGCAGCACCAGGTGGCTCGCAACCTATAGACCCATTTGTGTTGCGGCAGTAATTTATTTTTTTCTGTTGTGTCCGAACCGGTCCAGTAAAAATAGACCCTGTGTGTAACAGTAGTAGAGCCTGACTGTTGACATTACACTCCACCTCCACCGCTCCCTGTAGGCTGTATTACTTTTTAAATTACGTTGAGCAGCGAGAGCTTTCCAGGTGATTCTTTTTGGTGTGTTGCATTGATGTATGAGCATTTTCTTTAACGATATACTTTAAAGATTAGAGAGGCTGCTTTCAGTAATTATAAATGTTTCCATGCGTGCAGTAATGTCAGCAAATATCCTGGAACATTTAAGCAGCAAAACTAAGAATAGTAGTTATCAACTTGACAGGACGGAGGAAACTCTACGGGGGAAAGACAATTAAACTTTTAGCTTCTGAAATAATATTTTTAGACAGTTCTGATGGAGCTCAGGATTTATCAGGAGGACGGCTGCTTGTATGAACCTGGGCTGTGTGTGTAACAGATGACTTTTTGGATGTGTAGAAGAACACAGAACATTAATTAACATTAGATCCTGACCGATCCTGTCGGTGTGTCTGGAGATTTAAATAATCAATGAAGTTACACCACTGTGTAACAGTGTCTCTGCGGGGGGATCGCTGCAGGTATTTAATCAACTCAAACACTTTTTGGGGGGTTAATAGTCAGTAACCCCGGACCCCCACCTGAAATCATGTTCCTGCAGTTATGTACCTGACTGTACTGTGACAAAATAATCTCAACTCACCAAAAAAAATAACCTAATTGAAAGAGAGATGCAGTAAATGATGTTATTCAGTCTGTAATGGAACTAGAATAAAAATCCAAACTGTTATATAGCTTAATAAAATGAAACAAAATGTAATATAGACTGATCTGTTCATTTTACTACATTTATATTTATTGAAATATGGTGACAATCTGTAGAGCCCCAGAGGCAGCGCTGCTGTTCTGTCCAGTAAAAACATGAAGCTTTACATTCAAACTAATGTTGCAGCTACAATTGTTAGATTTCATCTGTGAGACCAACATTTATCTTCCAAAAGGAATTATATCATATATCAAAATGCTGCAGAGACATTAGAGCCAGCAGTAAATCAGCAAGGAGCTGCAGATCAGTTCATGGATCATGTTCTCCCGGGGATGACGACGCAGGAGTCGGGCTGCTAGCAACTGAGATGACCGGCTGGTCCCAACCAGTTTCCAACCAGACGTCATTTGGACAAACTGACCACACATTGTTAATCTACATAGTTACTTTCTCACCTGAAAAAATATTAAAACTTAATAAAATGACATATTAACAGTGCTACAGTGAAATTACAACAGCTTTTAGTCTGCTTTAAAATCTCTGCTATTGCTGCCGGTTGGTGTGAAATGCATTGTGGGATACTTGGCTGCATACTTCAGTGTAAACAGTCTGCTAGTAACGGCATACTTTATCATTCATTTAGTACGCAGTATGCAGTACATACTCTTTGAGTATGTACTGCATACTTCCTGTTGGATTTAGGTCAGGGGTGTCAGCATATGATTTGTAGGTCTTGATGAGACAAATAATTGAGTTTTAGTTCGATCTCTCTACGACATTCCTACGGGCCGTGGCAACAATATTAGATACGTGGGTGGCGCTATAGAGCACATTTTGGCACTTTTGGGGATAATTTTTACATTTTATCAAATTTTTCACCAGACCTGATGTGTGTGCCAAATTTGATGAGTTTTTGAGCATGTTTAGGAGGTCAAATTAAGGGTTGAAGTGGCGTAATAATAAAGAAAGAAGAAGAGGACGAAGAAAGAAACAAACACACACAATACAGCCCCTTTGGGGCTCAGGCCCTAATAAAATGTTACTGGCAGAGGGCTTTGAATGATAAATGTTTCCAAAAAAACTGGGAACTACTGAAATTCGAGATAGCAAAATACAAGACAGTATGGATCCTCTTTGGCCAAACTAAGAAAAGAGGAAGAAACAAAAGTAATTACCAAAATTGCCACTCTTACTCAGTGTATGCCTGAAGATCTAACAGAAGATGACAAACAAGAACTAACTGAGCAGCAGCTCAAGCCAGATGAAATATACAGAGTTAAAGCAGAACGTGCTTACGTGAGCTCCAGAAAGCAATGGCTGGAAGAAGGGGAGCAAAACACAGCAAATTTATTAGGCTGGAAAAGTCACGCAGCAGATCGAACTGCATTCAACTTACAAACTTAATATAGATGGAGCTGTCACAGATGATCCACAAAAGGTATCCAACCACTGTTTAATGCTTTATAGGAACCTGTATAAATCACAATATGATGAAAATGCAACAAAATATTTTTTGGACATCTCTCTCAGTTAAAATCTATTAGTTTTGACCAAAGGGACCTTTGTGACAAGCAAGTGACCTTAGAAGAAGTCAGATCAGCCATTCAGCAACTTAAATTAAATAAATCTCCTGGAACTGATGGCTTGACATCTGGATTTTACATAACATTTTTTAATAAACTTGCCCCCTTCCTCCATGGTGTATTCACCGAAAGCACCCATAACCAAAGTCTTTCTCCTACTTTATATCATGGGCTTTTAACACGTATCCCTAAACCTAATAAGGACTCACTCTGCATTGATAATTGGAGACCAATCTGTCTCCTCAATAATGATTATGAAATCGTAGCTGGAATCTTTGCCAAAAGACTTAAAGCAGTACTGGATGACATTATTGATGAAACACAAACAGGATTCATGAAGGGCAGACATATATCTAACAACATAAGACTTCTTCTGGATCTCATTGATTATGCTGAATACTGCCCTGATGACAGCTTTATTTTATTTTTGGACTTTTGCAAAGTGTTCGATACCATTGAACACAAATTTATGTTCCAGGCACTACAGAAATTTGGCTATGGTAAGTACTTTTGTTCAGCAATTGAAACCATGTATAAGAAAGTGAATTGTTCAATTAAAATGCATACAGGTACTACGTTTTTATTTAGGTTGTGGAATCAGGCAGGGTTGCCCTGTGTCACCATATTTATTTCTGATATGTGCCCAGTTGTTCTCTGACTTTATCAAGCAGAGCCCCATCAAAGGGATATCTATAGCAGACAGGTAAATCGTCATCAGCCAATTGGCAGATGACACTTCCTTATTTCTAATAAATGCTTCACAAATTTCAGTTGCTGTTAACCGAATTGCGGTTTTTTCCAGAGTATCCGGACTTCACCTGAATCTAAGTAAGTGTTGACTGCTCCCACCCAAACTGTAATAGCACATCCATCTCCAACATACCTGTAAAAGAGTCTGACACCTATTAGGGAATCATCATCAACAAAAACACAAGCAACAGGTGCTCTATGAACTTTAACCACATCATAGAAAAAACACAGAAAAAATTCAACTCTTGGCTCCAGAGACATCTGTCCCTTCAGGGCAGAATTCTTTTATCTAAAGCAGAGGGCTTATCCCGGCATACCTATACAGCAATATCTCTGGATGTAAATAAACAGACCACTGCAGCTATTGACAAAATTCTCTATAACTTTGTGTGGAAAAACAAAATTCATTATATCAAAAAATCAACTTTAATGAATTCCTATGAAAATGGAGGTTTTAACTTTCTTGATTTTTCCACCCTGAATAACACATTCAAAATCAACTGGATCAGACAATTCATCAGAAACCCAACATCAATCTGGAACTTCATTCCCAACTACATATTTTCCAAAGTTGATGGCCTTAATTTCTTGTCACTCTGCTCCTACAATATTGAAAAACTTCCCACAAAACTAGCCAACTTTCATAAATAGATACTTCTTTCCTGGTCTTTGGTTTATAAACATAACTTCACCCCCATAGATATTACATTTGGAACAACAGGGACATACTATACAAACACAGATCACTTTTTATAGAGAACTGGTTCACCCATGGCATAACTTTAGTCAGTCAACTTTTCAGATCAAACGGCTCACTGTTATCATACTCAGAAATATAAATAAATATACATTTCCTATTCCTCCGGAAGAATACGCAATAGTATTTGATGCAATACCCTCTGGTGTAATTATGTTGTCCAAAAATGTCACATTACCTGAAATTGACCCGTTACCTCTGGAGTCTGTGCAGACAGAAGTCGGTCGAATCTGTTTCTCAGTGAAAAAGAACAATAACTGTACTGTACGTGCACTGAACCAAAAAGAAATCATCAGTACCCCCAATGCCGTATCATACTGGAACAATACATTCACAAACCTGATTTGGAAAAACATATGGTCCCTCCCTTGCAAATATTTCATCACAAATAAAACTAAAGAAGTGTCCCTCAAACTCATCCACCAAATCTATCCCTCCAATCTATTTATGCAAAGATATAAAAAACACATCAGCAAATTCTGCTCCTTCTGTAAACAGGCTCTACTTTCATCCGTCAACATATTGACAAAAATATTGTTTTGGACTATCAAAATGTTTGGTTTCTTTTTAGTCCGATCCCCCCAAGTAGACCAATATTACGTAATTAATTTAATATTATTTTTAGCCAAAGCTCATATCTATAACCGGAAATTCACTAATCAAATACCATGTACTTACCGTCTCGAAAAGGAAATCAAATAATACATTAACACAATTACTCAATCTGAAAACAAGAAAGCCATAAAGACTCTAGAATTATTTTCTTTGTTTCCATGTTTTTGAAATGATTTTGTGTTGGCCTACCAGAAATATTTTGTTTTCCTCTCCTGCACTCTATGATTTCATGTAACTTTTTATTGGGATTATTTTATTTTTGTATGTAACCCCCTCATCCCCTGTTCATTTTATGTCTGTCTATGCAAGCACTTTCAATAAAAAAAAAAAAATGACTTCCCGGTATGAAAGTACCCGGATCTTCCGCATTGTGCGGCCCATAGAGCGAGCGCACTAGTGACTTTCGCTGGCCGAGTCGGCTACTTCCGGTTTAGCCCTCTGGCTAACTTGAATGGGGATAAAAGAATTCAATCATGCGGCTCTTCTAGGCTTTTGAAAGGTGATCGGACCAAACGGATTTAATTCTGATAGTGAGACGAGTCATTTCGTGGGGGTTGTGATGCTCAGAAAAATGTATCCGCTGATTTACCAATGTCTCTTTCACAATGTAAGTCTGTGGGAAAAAGTCTTTTTGGGCCAGTGTGCATCACGTGACATTGTAATTACACGGTTTGGCCACTATGTCAAATTTGCTTCAAAGCTTGGTGCTCTCCCTGTATCCAGTTCTCTTTATACATCCATGAGGGGGACCCGCTCCCTATGTAGATATAAAGTATTATTTTTAGCTGATTAGACACTAATTAAAACATACTACATTCTATTCCATTTTTACCAAGTCTGTTCTGTTAGATGCCACTAAATACTACACACTGGACCTTTAACTCTCTCAGCTTCTTCTATTCATTCTCTGCGGTGGTTCTTATCACTATGGGTGTAATCCCCCCTCCGACCACAATGTGGGTTGCAATGGCAGAGTGGCGCTGTCCGTATTTCTGCTCGTTGACTCTGCGGGAAGTGAAGACCACAGAAGCAGCGATTCAACGGTTATGACTAACTTCACTGAAATCTTGATCCAAAATATGAGATATTCGCGTCTTTTCATGTTTGTGTTGAATGAAACTCGCCGCACAAAGTTTCAGCCGTGTGAGGCTCATTAAGAGCTGTTTGTGTTTGTGTGTGGATGAGGCCAAACTATCCAACCTCACTTTGCTGCGTGTTGAGCGGGACATAAACACTGATAAGGACAAAGTGTTTGGCAGGTTTGCCACCATGAAGGAGAAGAGGATGACATTTCTAAAAGGGACCGTGAAATGTACAAAGTTTGTTAAACTGTACGGATTATTTTGTTCTATGGAGGATATTACACAAATTGACTAACGTTATACTAAACTACAGCTGGTTATGAAGAAATCAGTCAGAATATTAGATTTATCTGTTGTTTAACTCCTCGTTTACCGCATCTCAGCTCCTGTCTGTGTCACTGCCTGTGGTGTTGTAGACTGTCCACTTTGTATTCGAATAGATCTGTGTTGTAGACTGCCGTCTCTACTTTATGTTTATGTTATTATCATGTAAGACAGACATGGTACTGAGACAGCGCATCTGTTTCTTACTATTGATGGTGTTGAACCCTTCATCAATAGATGTATGTAGAGCGCCGCCTGCTGTCCTCAGTGCTGAAACATTTGAACCAGCTGGCAACCTGTTTTCTTTTTTGTTCTTCAGAACAAGCCTGTGGCTTCACTGTACGTTTTCATAGACATAGGCTTGCTTGGATCAATAACAATTTGTGATTATGGATAGGCCATATCAGCTATTTTACAGCTGTGAATTTTAAAATGATTTTATGAGAAGGGCCCCTTGAGAATACTTGGGCCCCTCTGTGCTGACAGTCTAGCTCCGTTCCTGATTAAAAACATCATCTGACTAAAAACGTCTCATATCCCTTTTTCTTGAAAGACAGACTTCTGTGTTATGTTTAATATGCTGATTATAATCTGTTATTAGCCTATAATGCATAGAACAGCTTAAGAACCACCACATACAAACCCAAACACCTTGAAATGTTGACTTGTTTGTGCTTTAAAGTTGTTCTGGTTGATCCAGGCTGTGGGTCCGTGTTCCTCCGTCCAAACATCTGTTCAACTCGTTTGATAACAGGATGAACAAATATACATAAAACATTAATTTGTTGCTGTTTTTCGTGTGAAGAAACGTCGTCTGGAGATTTAAATGAAGTTGCTGCTGTGCCTTGTGTGTAAATGTGCACAGTGTCTCTCTTAATGCAGATGATCCCTGCAAGTATTTAATAAACTCAAGCAGAAGTCTTTCAACGTTACAGTCGTTTTAGTGCCAAATTCCCTCTTTTTGTTCTGTATAAGCATAGTCATTGACAGTGTATTTGTAGAGATGCAGTAGGCAGATAATATAGATATAACAATAAAAGCAAAAAAAACAGTTGTTTTCTGGTTTTGATTTAATTTCTATTCAAATTGCAGATTTGAAGACAAAAACAGGAAAAGCAGCTGAATTCCTGTTTTTTAATTGATATGAACAACGTATAACACATTGAACATTAGTTTATTCTGTTATCAAACAAGCAACTTTGGACGGAGGATCCACGAACCGCTGTGGATGTGTAATGTGGGTGTAATTGTTTGAGTTTGTGAACGGTGCATCGCTTGCTGCTGCAAAGAATTGTGGGACGGAATTATCTCCTTTCCTTTCGTAAAGGATGGTCAAGTGTACCCTCTGCTAAAGGAGATTAGAAAGGAAGCGTTGCAGCACCTTTCGTTAGCATTTAGAGAATTGGACCAGCTCTTATCATGGCTGCCACTTAGATACTTCTGGATCATTTCACTCCGTGAGGAACCTTCCTGAAGAAAAAAGACTCTTCAACTGCAGCCATAGTGTCTTTCCCAGCCAATCACTCTCAGCCTGCTCTTGTGTCTTGCCACCTGTTCCCTGTTGTCTAATTAGTTCAGTTTGTATTTAAGTCCACTTTTGAGTTCAGTCTTTGTCGAGTGGTCTGTTCTGTTCAGTAAGTCTATTCTGTTGTGTCCAGTTCTGTCCTGTCGTGTTCGCTGCTCAGTCGACTTTTGTATTTTGTTCTTCTCAGCTCAGCCTGCTTTTGTTTTTGCCTGCCAGTCTTTGAAATAAAGACGGTTTTCTTCAGCTTTGCTTTCCGGTCTCTGCATTTGGGTCCACCTGCTCAGCAATCTGTGACACAAACTTCTCTGTGGAGCCTTAAGAGGCCCTACATCCATATAGTTGTTAAGTTAATCAACACAGTTATTCTGTTTATTTCTAGTATTTATTAGATTTTACAGTTTTCTTCTATTTATCTTCCTTTGGGTGATGGAGGTGTCATTAAAACCTGGTAAAACAAATGAAGGACTTTAGAGGTTGTGGTTGAGGTATCATTACAGCAGAATTTTATCACAACATATATCAGTATTTTACAGTTATCAGTGAATGCAGTAAAGTTATTATAATGGTTAGTGGCTTCTGGGCCATTTCCTAGTGAGCACTGGGGATCATCAAACTGATTCAGTAATGTCAGACATACAACAATATGTAAAGTTTGCTAACATTAACCAACATTAGCCTCCGTAAACTACTGGTCATTCAAGACAAAACCCCTGAGTGTGTTGAACCGAACAATGGTGCCTTTTATTTCTCATGAATTCAGCTTTTTATTTTAAAGAGGGAAGTTGTGTCACATAGTCTTGTTATAAAGTCTTTCTTATATTCTCTTCGTCACAGAAAGAAACGTGTAGTGACTACTATCCATGAAAAAAGCTGCTAAGAGGCCAAGTAGGCTCATAACTGTGACACGTTCATACAAATCCATACTGAAGTCCAGATGTGTTTTATTCTGTTTATTAATGAAAACAAAAAAAAAAAAACACTGACAAGAGTTGTTGTACTGGAATAAATAAAGCAAGACTAAATTATACCTGATGTGATGTGACAGTCAACAGAAAATATGGGAGGCCTGCTAACCCTCTTTGTCTCTCTGTTCCTCCCGCCATACAGGTGAACAGGTAAATAATGTGGAACCAAACCCATGTGCCAATTACCTGGAAGTGACAGAACATGTGCAGCATAAATAAATAATAAACAACACAGGCTAAATACACATTTTGTCTCCTACAAAACTACAAAACAGAAAGGTAGAATTCAGACTGTTTAAAGAGATCTTATACACATTAAAGGTCAATGTTATATTTTAATACTGATACTCTGATAACATCTTTCTGATGACATCATGTTGAAAATAATTCAACCTTATTAATGTGAAGCCATTTGTTTTATTTGTGTTTGTCAACAGTTACTAAATTTTGCTGCTTATGGATGTAAACCTGACAGCAGCAGGTAGCAAAGAGAGATGATCTTTCTCAACTGTAACTGTTCACTGAGCTGAACTGAGTAAAAATATCCTGCAGTCAAATTAAAAATAGTGGACAGTAAAAATGGTTTTCTCATCAAGATGCCTCATGCTGACTTTGTAGAGACAGACATGGGATCAGATCACACAGAAAGACTGTGAACATTATGGAAGCCTCAATGTAACTCCATTTTCTCTCCCTTCATCTGCAAGATTAAAGCAAAACAAAGATTAAAAGTCTGCAGGTATAAGAGAGAGTGATGAGAATTATTGTTTCATCCAAGCACAGTGAGATGTGATTAGCTGAACTAGGAGTGCTCTGGTAGTCTACTGGTTAAGATACATGTCATATAACCACAATGTCATTTCCTGTCTCTCTCTCTATCCTCTTGTTTCCTGTTATCACTCAACTGTCGCCTTTCATTAAAGAAATAAAATGCCTCTTTTTTTTTTAATTAAAAAGAGATTAACTGAACCACTGATGTGAAGAGCAAATGTTAATCAAAATAGAGAAAGTCAAACTGTTTCATCATCAAATGTATGAAGTAAATATAAAGTTTCCTCTTTCATGATAACATATGATGTCATATATGTGTCATTACAGACTTTCTGGTTGTGGACTCTCAGAGACTCACTGTGAAGTTGTGGCCTCAGCTCTGAAGTCCAACCCCTCCCATCTGCGAGAGTTGAATCTGAGGTTGAACAACCTGAACGATGGCTCAAAGATGAAGCTTCTGTGTGCTGGACTGGAGAGTCCAAACTGTAAACTGGAGACTCTGAGGTCAGTTCACTGGCTGTAGCTTTGATAGGTTTTTTTCTATATATTCAATTAGGGCTGGGCGATATGGCCAAAAAATAAAATCTACGATTTTTTCACACCACACCCAATTTATGATTTAAATTTAGTTTTTCTTAAAAACAAACTATAAAAGACAAAGGAATTATTCTTTTTTTTATTTTAACAATAAAAATGATTATCAACAACATTGTATTGAGTTTGCTTATAACAATTTTTTATAGAATTTTTAAAATCTGCCTATGTAGAAATGAATGTGATATTGTTATGATTTTAGCATCTAATCATTAAAATGCTGTAATAAAGCAACATGGAAAATCATCACAGAGATACCTCGAGACTCATTGTACAAGAATATGCAGGGGTTTGCTGATAACACTGCTGCTAACAATTTGATTTAATTATTTTAAGGAATATGAAGATTGGAATCTATAGCACTGAATGGGCGATTGGTTTTGCTTTGCTATGTGATTATTAAAAAATGCTGTAGTGAAAGAACAAGAAGAAAGAAAAAAATAGAAATTTCCCCGTTTTAAACAACCTTCATGGCCATTTGAGTGCAGATTTCATATTTACGAGGTGCACTTGAATGCACCATGAAGTCTGTCGGCGCCTGCTCGCTTTACCGTACAAAGCAATGTAGACATGAAATCAACATGACAGCAGTTTTCCAGCCCTTCTTCTCATAGTTTGGGTAAATGATTCCTCTAATGTTTCCTGCTTTTTAGGAGGTGTGTTAGGGCTGCTGCTGTCTTAAGCTTCGTCCTGAACCATAAATTCAAATTAATTGATAAAATCGATGTATCGCCCAGCTCTATATTCAATTCAAATCCTTCACTGAAGTTTTAAATGTTTGGTTCATACATTTTCAGGATTTGCCTGAGCACAAATCTGTCGAATGTTTCAGGAATTCAAAATCCACACATATCAAGTATCTTTGTGTTTCTTCAGTGTTTCCTTGCTGAGCTGCAGTGGAGGGATCGTAACTCAAAGAGGGAATTTTGTACTAAATAGTTTGTAACTTTGAGTCAGACAAATCAAGTGGGCGTCTTCCAGACTGTCAAAGCCTCATATTAGCTTCAGCTGAACTAATGAACTCATTTCCTCCAGTGTAGCTGTGTTAGGAAGAGACCACTTCATAGTCAGTATGGACAGGAGGAATGATTACTGCCACCAATAACATGTTTTAATTACACATACCTACTAAACAGGGTAGGAATTTCACGGGGGCTATGAGGACCATGCCCCTTCAGTTTGGCCTCATGCACCTCAAATAAAACACACTGCCCCAGTTGATTTTGGTGTTTTCTCCTCTGCCTCTTTCCTGTCAATACGGATTGTAGACATCAGTGTCTTTTGTTGAGATTCTGAATTCTTATTGGGCAAAATCAAGTGAAACACTGCACACATAACCAGCAGTGGGTTTGATTTTGATCCTGATATGAACCGCTGGAAAACTGGACTATTTATGACAATAGTTTGACACAAATCTCGCACCGGCCAACGAGGAGACTTAATTAAACTCATCCTGATGTGCTGCAAAGCTGTGACTGAGTTTTCTGGAGAGTCCACACTGTAGACTGGAGACTCTGGGGTCAGACACCATTTTTTACCTTTGTGCTGAGATTAATATGATGTGAAAGTTTAGAGTTTAAACTGTTACTTATTAAGTTCTACATATTTAAAGCTGACTTCTACATATTTGACAGTTGAGGTGCTGTGGGTCATGAGTAGTTGTGTCTCCTCAATATGATGCTGGAGTGAGCGAGGACCATAGACTGTAGGGCGAGGACGTCCCGTTTGGTGAATCCAATTCTTCCATCCTCGTGAAGAGACAGAAGTGAGGGAAGCGACATGTTAGCGTAATGAAAAGCAGCGTATGACGGCAGCAACCTCCCCAGCAACCCCCTCAACAGCAACTGTACTATGTTCCCCATCAGGTAGAACATGTGTGCCTCAGGTCACACTGGTGATGCTCAACATACTATGAAGTGATGATTATGAGGTAGAAATGTATCACTGTGGTTTTTAGTACCATGGCTGATCTGCATAACAACTACAGTTCATATGGCTGTAAGAAGTGATGGAGGTAAATAACACTGACAGCTCTGTCTGCTGTACAGTTTGATGTGTCATTACATTCAGTTTATGAATGTTTCTGTCCTTGTTTTTGTTTTGAAATGATGCAGACTTTTTTGTGAGAGATGTGCACAGATAAGTGAATGTTTGGATTGCTACGTGTGTAGTCATCTTGGTGTTTATTATTGCTGTTATAATGACAGGCAATAATTTCAAATATCATTTTCATGTTGGGGGGGTACACAGTCAGGAACACTTGAGATGCTATTTGATAGTTGAGATGAGACAGCTGAGTGTGATTTTTGCGCTGCTGAATAAAACTGCTGTGACTTTAAATTGATTCTAAAATGAAGTCTGTTTGTTAACTAAAAGAACAAGTTACTGCCAACAGAACACAGACACAGACACAGTAGAGAGAGAATCATAGTCTCCCTCCGATATCATCAGGTGGGGACAATGATATAATATGATACGATTTGTTGTAAGATTCCATGTTATATTCTGTTTGAATAAGGGTTGCTATAATTCAACAGGTTATGCTGTAAGTGATGTCAGTGTATGGTGTTTAAAAGTCTTCTTCCATGTGCCCCTTTTTAACTTTGAGCACCTGCCCCTCTAAAGGTCTCTGCACGGCCCTGCTCCAGTCTGCCTGCTTGCTTCAGCACGGAGGGTTTGCTTGTTCTGAAACCTGCGTAGCACGAGTGGGCGGTGCTTTGTTGGTCCGTGTTAACAGTAACAGTCGTCTCCGTGTATCATACAAGCATTCAGTGTTCAAACAGAAAACAACACGAGCGCTCCAAGAAGCTACAACAGAAACTGTGGTAGGAAGCCGGTCTGAGCCACAAACAGCTGTAAAGTGATGAAAGTCTGTGTAAATGATGCTGTTAATGTATTATGTTAATGTATTTTGTCGACCTGTAAACGGCAGCTTGAAACAGGCTCATGTTGCTAATATTGGCTTTACCTTTGTAAAGCGTCTTTGAGTATCCTGAAAAGTGCTCTATAAGTTTATGTATTATTATCATTATTATTATTATTATTTGCCTACATGCTAATTTGATAGTATTAGCTGGTAGTCCACAGGGACTAGGAAACATTTCACAAGGTTAATGTTAGATATTGACCATGGGTAGATTATACTGTTAAAGTAGGGCTGTGAATGTAGGATAAAAGCTGAAGCATGTAGCAGAGTTAACGATAACGTTGGAGGAAATGTGATGCTACCAAGCGGACCAATCACAGTTGTTGTGGTCTGTGTCGCTGCAACGTGTCGTTACTTTTCTGGGGACGTCAGGGTACGGCGTAGGGAGCGCAGCTATGTCGTATGCAGAAGTATAAATCAAACTATATCCTACTGCAGATCACAATACTGTTAAACTTTTGACAGCATCTTCTCCTAGTGTTTGTTAGCACGGCGCTTGTTTACTTCTGGACTGCTCTCCTCTGTGACGCTGCGTGTTGCTTTTAAACGCTCCGGGCAGCACTTAGGCAGATTGTTTCCATCAATCAATCAATCAATCAATCAATCTTTATTTATATAGCGCCATATCACAACAGAAGTCATCTCAAGGCACTTTTCACATAGAGCAGGTCAAGACCGTACTCTTTAATTTACAGAGACCCAACAATTCCCCCATGAGCAGCACTTGGCGACAGCGGTAAGGAAAAACTCCCCTTTAACGGGTAGAAACCTCAAGCAGACCCCGGCTCTTGGTGGGCGGCCATCTGCTTTGACCGGTTGGGTTGAGAGAGAGAAAGAGAGAGGGAAAGGGGGAGGGGGGACAGAGGAAAAACAATGACAACAACAAACAACAACAAGCACAAGCAGCAACAGCCAGGGAAGGATGCCATCAGGACTGTGAAGGACCGCGAAGGTTCGGCCCGGGAGTCAGGTTTTTCTGTGAGATGAGAAAGCACAAAAAACTCCGGGGAAGAAGCAAAGTTAGTGACATGCATTGATGTTACATGAATGCATACAGATGGAGAGGAGGAAGAGGAGGAGAGAGGAGCTCAGTGCATCATGGGAAGTCCCCCAGTAGTCTAGGCCTATAGCAGCATAACTAAGGGCTGATCCAAGGCGAGCCTGGTCGGCCCTAACTATAAGCTTTATCAAAAAGGAAAGTTTTACGCCTACTCTTAAACATAGAGAGGGTGTCTGCACCCTGGACTGAATCCGGTAGATGGTTCCATAGAAGAGGAGCCTGATAGCTGAAGGCTCTGCCTCCCATTCTACTTTTAAAGACTGTAGGGACCACCAGTAAGCCTGCATACTGGGAGCGCAGTGTTCTAGTGGGATAATACAGTATTATGAGCTCTTCAAGATATGATGGTGCCTGACCATTAAGGGCTTTGTAAGTTAGGAGAAGGATTTTAAATTCTATTCTAGATTTTACAGGAAGCCAATGTAGTGAAGCTAAAATGGGAGAAATGTGGTCTCTTTTTCTAGTTTTAGTCAATACACATGCAGCTGCATTCTGGACCAGCTGGAGAGTCTTTAGAGACTTGTTAGGGCAGCCTGATAATAAGGAATTGCAATAATCCAGCCTAGAAGTAACAAATGCGTGAACTAGTTTTTCTGCATCTTTTAGGGACAGGATGTGCCTGATTTTTGTGATATTACGTAAGTGAAAAAAGGCAGTCCTTGAAATTTGATTTATGTGGGATTTAAAGGACATATCCTGATCAAAGATAACTCCCAGATTCCTTACGGTGGTGCTGGAGGCCAGGGTAATGCCATCCAGAGTAGCTTTATCATTAGATAATGTGTTTCTAAGGTGTTTAGGGCCAAGCACAATAACTTCAGTTTTATCTGAATTTAGTAGTAGAAAATTGCAGGTCATCCAGGTCTTTATGTCGTTAAGGCATGTTTGGAGTTTGTTTAACTGATTGGGTTCATCTGGCTTCATTGATAAATATAATTGGGTATCGTATGCGTAACAATGAAAATTTATGGAGTGTTTCCTAATAATATTACCTAAAGGAAGCATATATAAGGTGAATAGAATTGGTCCAAGTACAGAACCTTGTGGAACTCCGTGTCTAACTTTTGCCTTCACGGAGGATTCATCATTCACATGTACAAACTGAAATCGGTCTGATAAATAGGACTTAAACCAGGTTAATGCAGTTCCTTTAATGCCAATTAAATGTTCCAGTCTCTGCAAAAGGATTTGATGGTCAATTGTGTCAAATGCAGCACTAAGATCTAACAGGACAAGTATAGAGACAAATCCTTTGTCTGATGCAGTTAGGAGGTCATTTGTGACTCTCACCAGTGCTGTTTCTGTGCTATGATGCGCTCTAAATCCTGACTGAAAATCCTCAAATAAACTATTGTTATGTAGAAAGTCACATAACTGATTAGAGACTGCTTTCCATCCGGTTTGCTTTCTGAATATTCTGTTTGTCAGAGGATTCTTGCCATTACTTTATTTATTTATTTATTTTCATTTCCTCTAGATCCCAATATTTTCAAGACCAGAGGTTTTCAAAGTGGGAGGCGGGCCTCCCCAGGGGGGCTCCAAACAATTTCAGGGGAGGTTCAGTAAATGGAAGTGAAAAAATATTACATTAATTATTACATTAGTTATGAAAAGGAGATCACATAGAATAGCCTAAATGTGTGTGATTTGGTTAAAGAGAGAGTTCAGAGATTAAGTAGTTTTGGGGAATTTTACTGTTTTTCCCAATTTCCCAGAGTCAGAAACTAATAAAAGCCTTCAGACAGACCTTTATGTATTTGGTGTAGTCTGAAGTCTGTCAAACAGCAATATCAGGCTATCATGGATCAATTGTTGAGTGTCTATGGGATCAAATAACGTAATCATGATCCCATAGCCATCCAGGAATTGAGAGAAACTAAGCAAGTAAATTTGGGGGGGGGGGGCAAGCTTTGTCTGAGGGGAGGCCAACAGTCTCAGATTCTTATAGAAAATTCCAGTCTGACTCGACACTTTCTGTCAGTCCACATCGCTGCAGACTTTGCCTGAGGGAATTACCCACAGTTGTGATGTTAAATCAGCGTTAAATATGGGGTTACCAGGGGAAGCCCTGAAGCATTCAAGAAAAAACTGTAAACAAACTGGCACATGGGTGTTCAGCCTGGCATACTGGGTAAACTGGTACGCCTACATTTACAAAGAAACACGACACTAACAAGGACTCAGGTTGGTACATAAAAAACACATGAAATCAGAGGAATGCAAGCAGAGGTTATATTACACACCCAGTTTATTCGTCAACCATTTTATTTAAGTTTTGCTTAATGATGCTGTTTTGACATAAATGAGTAAATTAATTATTTGACAGTCGCCTCTCGTCCACTCTGTAAGGAAAGAGCCTGGAAGACGTTCAGATCAGGCAGTTGGTCCCTGACTTTACTGTCGTGCACATGATTATTTTATGGGTTGGATATTACCTATGTGTTCGATACTTTATTTAATGTATTATGTGCTTTATGAGCGAGGGGTTTTAGTATTTTTGCCTTTTTCTGTTTTTGTTTCAGTGAGCTCACTAAGACAAATTCCAATCAATCATGTTGATATGGTGATAAAGTATTGAATCTTGAATTTTAAGTGCCTTGGCTGAGAAGGAAGTAAAAATTGTAAAATAAAAAGTCCCAAACCCACAACTGTATGTAACATATTTTGGTGTCGTCAAGGTAACGTGATATGTCACAAATTGCTGTCCCTTTCCTATTTAAACCATGTTGAGTCTCTGCAGCCTCTCACACTCAAGCACTTACCAGGTGACGTCAGTTAAGTGCGTGAGGGTTCAGGGTTCAAGGTTTAGGGGGGACATTGGGATTTGGGCCTTTGAGTCTGTGGACTCGCTGCAGTTTACGGGACTGTCGTGACTCGGGATGGTCAGCTGACTCTGGCTGTCTCATAGGCAGAGGAGGTCCATCAGGGCCTTCAGGACCTTCTCTGCAGGACCTACCATTTTTGAAAGGTGTAATTTTTCGTTCATAAAATATTACAAATTAGTTATTATTAACATAATTCATTATAATGTTATTGTTAAAATAGTTTTATTTAATTAGTTATTAAAATTATGTATGTGATTTTTAAAAATAATTTTGTTTGATTTCAGTTACTATCATAAGCATAAACCCAGTATTTGGAGCTGGAACTGGATGTGTCTGCCTGTGCTTCTCCATACGGCTCTCAGGACCTGCTGGATCCTTGGTTGCAGGCTCCGCTCATAGAAAACATACATGGCATAAATATAATGACGACAATATTAACCAATCAAAATGTGATTTGTGGTGACTGGGACACCCCCAGGTGACGTCATCATATCACCCAGTAAGCGCAGGTATTTCTTCGTGCTGTGGGGCACGCGGGGCTCACGCGGGCAGCCATTACAGGAAGAAACGGAGGATGAATTTTGTTTTCAAGTGACTGGTGAGTCCTGCTGTATTAATTATCTATAGAGTTGATTAAGATTGTTGTTTACTGCTGTGAGAAATATGGCCTAATTTCTATCTTTCAGAAAATCTTTCCTTTATTGTTGGCTGATAGTTGAGCATCATGACTGAACGTTTAGCATCGGAAGACCAGGTTGGCAGTTTAGCTAATGCATGTGTGGGAGAAATAACGAGGTTAGCATAGTTTCAGCTTGTTGAGCCGGTGCTTTGAGTACATGAGTTAACAGGTGTCAGAGGGTGATTCTGTAATGGATTTATTTTTAATGACATAGTTTTTATATTGTTTAGATGTTAGTTGTTGGTGATGAGTGCACTTCAGCCCCTTTTACACAGCCCGTTCAAAGCGGGAATACTGCACCTGTAATCCGCCTCACTGTTCTGTGTGACCATAGACTGTATATAAATATAATAATATAATAGATAATATAATCTTTATTATAGATAAAGACAGCCCGGCGGGACCGGGAGCTGACGCTGTTGTTTAGCCCGTATTCAGACCACATCAGGCGGCTTACAGCTGCAGGGTTGAGGAGATGTGTGGGGATGCAGATGTGTTTGTGCTTTGGAAAGTAACCGCTGTGAAACAAGAAAATAACGTTTTATTAATCTGATTCACCAGCTTCCTCACTAACATTACTAGCGTTCCCTCTCTCCATTCACTCTCTAGCTCACTTGACCACAGCTGCTCTCTCTCTCTCTCTCTCTCTCTCTCTCTCTCTCTCTTTGTCATCTTTTGTCTGGAAGCCGAAAGAAAAGTCTAACTTAACTTTTAACGTCGTCAAACGAAGAGAAATGTCCTCCGCTTGTCCTTGTAACGTCTTTGTATTTATGGCAGAGTTTCCTGCTCTGATCAGTCTGATCTCAGTCACGTCTCTGAATCCGGAACACCGGTATGCTGTGTGAAAGCACACGGAGGCGGCTTCATGCCGGCTTTGTGTGGTTCACTGTAAACAAGCAAAGGCGGATCCTCTTTATGGCTATAAAGCAGGTTCTCTGTATAAAAGAGGCGCGCGCGTGTGTGTGTGTGTGTGTGTGTGTGTGTGTGTGTGACCTCACGGTCCGCTACTGCTCGTAGGGGATCATCTAGAGATCACATCTACAAGAGGAACAGACTGACTAAAGACTCCACACTGATCTAAGCTCTCAGTGTGTGTTTGTTAACGAGATATTATCTCTGACTATGAGATGTGAACAGTGTGCAGATTCTAGTGTATTCAGTCTGTCTCTACCTGCGGGGAGCTAACGCCAGCCAGCAGCTGTCTGCAGGTATCACACTGATGTCAACACAAATACAAACAGTGCAGATGAACTAATGAGCAGACTTTCAGTTTCTGCTGTCTGTGCTCAGAGTGATACAGTTGTAACAGCAGGTACTGACAGTCCATGTGTTGCATTATGGGATAGCATTTATGTTTTTTAAATGTGCATAATGATGGAGCCCTTGCTAGTGATGCAGGTCTTTATTGTTCTTGCTCAGCTGTTTTGCACATGTAGGCCTAATAAATAAAGATGTCATGTTTGAGTCTTTTTGCATTTTTACTCGTGTTTGGCTGCACAACATGAGTTTGTATCGATGGAGTCACTGGTGGAGCCATGTGGCCCTGAGCAATGGAGCAAGTGGTGCAAATGCATCCCCATTATTCATTTAGGGAATTAGAATGGATTCAGACTGGATCTGGACTGGGGGGCGCGGCAGCAGCAGGACGCTGCCGGGGAGTAGATGGAGAGATCTGCTCTGCTGGCGCAGCCTCAGGCCTCGCTGCCTCAGCTGTCCGGGCTGGACACATGGCGGGAATACAGTGGCATAGTCAACTGGGAGAGTTAGTTTAAATGACTTCATCTCCATGATAGAAAGAAGAAGACGTCAGATAACGTGAGTCAGATACAGCTTCTCTCTCTCTGTCTCTTTGGTCTCTAATTTCATCTCTGATGGTTAAATGTCTCTGTGGCTGTTATGTGAATTTATCTCCTTAACCAGAATGCAGCAGAGATCATATAATGTGTTGTAGGTAGTTTGCTTGTTGAAGTTACAGTGAGCTGTCTGGACTCACTCATTCATGTGGAATTGATCCAGTTTTTAATTGAGTGGTTGTTCAGTCAGCTGTTGATGTTGTGTGATTAGTGAATGAGTGTGCAGGAGGTCTGGCTGCTTGTTGTGACAATGTCTTAATCTGAGCCGTATATGAGTAATAAGTTTAAAGTAACTAGAATAACATGTTAACATGTCAGCTTTGTAGACTATATTTTGTATGTGGTGCATATAGATCAG